>NC_142806.1:2171728-2250104 GCF_049724085.1 Artemia sp. Qi Xiang Cuo | reverse complement strand
CCGCTTCAGCTACTTCCGGGTCCAATGCTCCCAATAGTTTCCATAAAAATTACTCAAGCAGACATAGAGTTTTCACTTCACTGGATTTGTTCATGACATGGAAAATTGCGTCATAAACTATATAACTAAATGTAGGCAATGCCTGCACTAGAAGACAAAGTGCAGGTCAATGCCAATGAAGAGGCAAAAATCAGACAAAGCTTTTTTGTTTGAGTTGGAAGTAGTATAGGGTTTTAAAGAACCACGACAGCCCTACCCAAGATTTTCACGTCAGCCCTGTCCGTAGTTCCCACGTCAGCCCTGTCCGTAGTTCCCACGACAGCCCTTTTTCCATTGGAGCCGGCAGGTGTTACGTCAATGTTTACATTTGGGCAGACCCGCCCCTGGAATACTGCCACAGCCCTGTTTCCATGAATGACCAGGTGTTACGTAATAGATGATGACGCAATCTTGCGTAACCTTGCTTCAGTATTAGAAAGGAGTTCACTGTGTCACCATCAAGGATATTGTAATGGATGCTTTTGCACTATTGGATATTGAAGAAGCTAGGAATGGCAAATTGGAACCTATAATGCCTAAAGTGGCAGTGGAAATTACAAGGGGTTGCCGACTAACCCTTGGATGGGACAAGCTGTTTCAAGGGTATTTTATATCATTAAGAACATCAAGGAATCTAGAATATATTGAAGAGACTTTAACTATTCAGCTCTCTAGAGATGATGGACCTTTAGACCTGCCCAGTACAGCTTTCAGTGATGGGACTTCTACATCTAACCTCTTCTCGCCTATCCCCGAAACCATCATAAATCAAACTGACACACCTCCAGGGAAATCTGTATTCCAACCAGCGTTACTGTCAACCTTTTCAAATCCCAAATTTGCCGACAACAAAAAAACTCATTAGGTATCCAAACCCTGTATATTCCGTCATAAATGTCTCACCAGCCCCTTTACATTCTCCTACTTCTACTCCTACCACTTCCCCACCCATTACCACTTCAAGTAATGGGACTTATCATGTTTTTTCATTACCATATAACTTTATTTCCACTGCTCAGTTTTCTACAACTTCTAACCTCTATTCAAGTATTTTTCAATCCCCCTTCATAAATAAACCTGAAATACCTCCCGGAAACCTTTCCCCCAACCAACACCACTATCAACCTTTTCAAATCTCAATTCCCAAGTGTGTCAACAAAAAAAACACTCATAAGGCATCCATCCCCAGTATCTCCTGCCGAAAATCCTTCACCGGCCCCATTTATTCTCCCACTCCTACTACTTTTTTACAACTGGAATCTACTCCAACTGCTTCAGCTACTTCCAGCTCTAATGCTCCCAATAAAAGGAAAAGAAAAATACACCCCACACAGGCTAAAGAAGAATTACAAAAACAACAGAAGAACAGCATACCATGTCTGTTGTTAAGCAGTTCCTTAAAAACAGGATTAATAAAAGTGACAAGTGGGAAGGTTGTACAAGCCATGGATTCTGTTGTACTTTTGCGAAAAACTTGGTCTTCCCTTAAACAGGCAAATCCGCGTCCAAAAGGCTATTCTGGAGGTATTTCAAAATAAGCTTGAGCAGCTAAAATAATCATGCTCCGTATCTTTTTTTTAACATTAGACACCTCCCCCCCTCCGTCATCCACATTGCACCAGTCCTCATCATTCCCCTAAGTTATTTTCAATCTTTTCGCTCCGTAAATAAGCTAGTGAATCTAGATTAAGCAATATAATGTTTGAACAGTGAGAACTCGGCATTTCTTTCCTAGAGCCATACTCCAACCAATTCGCGCCACACTAGCCCAGTTTGACTACTCTCTTGCACTCCTCTTCTATCACATCATCATTCCTAAGACATTTTTCAGACATTTCTCGTTACAAATTATGCTTTTTTATTTCCTAAGAAATCTAAGCTATTGAAATAAAGTCGTTTGTCTAAATATTTTTTTCTATCGTTAAATCAATATAAATAATGATCTTTAAATATATAATATCGGGCTCGCTTATTTTAATATCGTCTTCCTCGAGTACTCCAATATTTCTCCGAAGGGGGATATCGTCAAATAAACGCTCGTCATCCTTGATGCACTCCCTCCCTGAATGCCCCATCCTCACCAAATCCTTCGAGGTATATGACAACCCGTCTTTGGTATAATATATCTCACACACTTCATCAACCTCCTCAGCTGAATTTATACAAAGGAAGACCTCTTCAGACTCCGTGAGACTCCACGCATTCCATGCTCTTTAAGATAAAGCTGTAAAATGAAACCACGTAAAGTTACCTGTTGTGGAAAATTTGTATTCTTAAACCAAGCTTCCACCTTTCAGTATGTAATGAGCAAGGCTGTATCCGAAATCTAATATAAGCGAAAGAAATACTTACTTCTTGGTGGGAATCGTAAAGCGGTAAAATTAATCCCTTGTCCTACAACATTTGCTTTACTCCAATGCACACCGTAACCATTATCAAAATAAACCCAATTGCGAATAAAAAAAATTGGCGAATACCTCTGTGAGCCACGTAATAAGGAGGTCTGCAAGGATGATCCCACTAAGCATTAATAAAATTAGAGCCACCAAGATGCCAACTAGAATAAATTAAAAAAGATTAGGGGGTTTGAACCGCTCCCCCCGAATTGTGTGCCTGACTCGTAAAAAACATAACAACCTTGAATTAAAACATATTGAGGGGTTTGTTCGATACCCCCCCCTCCTGATTTCTTTTCCCTGATTTGTGATGAAAGAGAGTCAGTGAACTCGTTCTTAGGAAGTGTGCGTGAATAGGTAAATTCGTATGGTTTGTATCTGGTAGCGAGAGCTGCCAAATATCTTGCTAGAAGTTGACTAACCTTAACAAATTTGACGTTTTGTTATATTGTTTTGCGAAAACGGACGTCTTGTCTCGCTAAGGGTCATGGAGCGTCCAACTTTTCCCAATTCTTTTCTTTGTCTCTTTAGCTTTTTTTTCTGCAAAACCTTAGTTCGAATGCTTTTATTAAGCAGGAATTCTACATGACTGTTGTTATGACATGGTACTATAGTTTCCATAAGAATTACTCAAGCAGACATAGCGTTCTCACTTCACTGGTTTTGTTCATGAAATGGAAAATTGCATCATAAACTATATAACTAAATGTAGGCAATGCCTGCACTAGAAGACAAAGTGTAGGTCAATGCCAATGAAGAAGCAACAATTGGACAAAGCTTCTTTGTTGGAGTTGGAAGTAGTATAGGCATTTAAGGAACCACGACAGCCCTACCCGGGATTTTCACGTCAGCCCTGTCTGCAGTTCCCACGACAGCCCTGTTTCCATGGGAGCCGGCGGGTGTTACGTCATTGTTTACATTTGGGCAGAAAAGCCCCCGGAATACTACCACAGCCCTGTTTCCATGAATCACCAGGTATTACGTAATAGAGGATGACGCAATCTTGCGTAACCTTGCTTTAGTATTAGAAAAGAGTTCACTGTGTTACCATCGAGGATATTGTAATGAATGCTTTTGCACTATTGGATATTGAAGAAGCTAACAATGGCAAATTGGAACCTATAATGCCTAAAGTAGCAGTGGAAATTACAAGGGGTTGCCGACTAACCCTAGAATGGGACAAGATGTTTCAGGGGTAAGTTATATCATTAAGAACATCAAGGAATCTGGAATATATTGAAGAGACTGTAACTATTCAGCTATCTGGAGATGATGGACCAGCAGACCTGCTCAGTACAAGTTTCAGTGATGGGACTTCAACATCTAACCTCTTCTCGCCTATCCCCTGACCCATCATAAATCATACTGACACACTTCCTGGAAAATCTGTTCCCCAACCAGCGTTGCTGTCAACCTTTTCCAATCCCAAATGTGCCGACAACAAAAAAGCTCATTAGGTGTCCAAACCCTGTATATTCCGTCGAAAGTTTCTCACCAGCCCCTATACCTTCTCCTACTTCTACTCCTACCACTTCCCCAACCATTACCACTTCAAGTAATGGGACTTTTCATGTTTTTGCATTACCACAGACCTTTATTTCCTCTGCTCAGTTTTCTACCACTTTTAACCTCTATTCAAGTATTTTTCATTTCTCCTTCATAAATGAATCTGAAATACCTCCTGGAAAATATTTCCCCCAACCAACATCACTGTCAACATTTTCAAATCTCAATTCCCAAGTGTGTCAACAAAAAAAACACTCACAAGGCAGCCATCCCCAGTATCTCCTGCCAAAAATCCTTCAGCAGCCCCATTTATTCTCTAACTCCTACTACTTTTTTACAACTGGAATTTACTCCAATCTCTTCAGCTACTTCTGGCTCCAATGATCCCAATAAAAGGAAAAGAAAAATACACCCCAAACAAGCTAAAGAATAATTGTGAAAAACAGCAGAAGTACAGCATACCATTTCTGTTGTCAAGCAGTTCCTCAAAAACAGGATTAATAAAAATGACAAGTGGGGAGGTTGGAAGCTATGGATTCTGTTGTACTTTTGAAAAAAACTTGGATGGTCTTCCCTTAAATAGCCAAATCTGCGTCCAAAAGGCTATTCTGGAGGTATTTGAAAATAAGCTTGACCAGCTCGAATTATCGTGCTTTCTATTTTTTTTTTACAATAAACTTCTGTGATTATCCAAACTAAATTATAAGCTTTATATGCCGTAAGTTACATCTAGAAAATGTTATTTAATTGATTCGAATCTGAAGTCCTCATTAGATTTGCTCAAGCCTAAGTCCAAATAAATCAAGTATGGTAGGTAGCCTAATTATTGACAATTTTTGGTTTTGATGCTTCAGGTACATAGATAAGATGGATAACATTTTTATTTGTTTTATATCTTGTAGTATAATCAGTACAAATGTTTGTACTCGTTCTAAGAAATTGTGCGTGAATAGGTAAATTCGTATGGTTTGTATCTGGTAGCAAGAGCTGCCAAATATCTTGCTAGAAGTTGAATAACTTTAACAAATTTGACGTTATTTTCCAGTGTTCTGCTAAAACGAATGTCTTGTCTTGCTAAGGTCCTTGGAGCGTCCAATTTTTGTCACAATTCTTTTGTTTCTTTCTTCACCTTTTTTAAAAAAAAACGTTGGTTCGAACGCTTTTATTCAGAAGGAATTCTACATGATTGTTGTTATTACGTGGTCCTATAGTTTTCTTAAAAATTACTCAAGCAGACATAGCGTTCTCACTTCACTGGTTGTGTTCATGACATGGAAAACGGCCGTCACAAACTATATAACTAAATGCAGGCAATGCCTGCTCTATAAGACAAAATGCAGGTTAATACCAATGAAGATGCAAAAATCGGACAAAGCTGCTTTGTTTTAGTTGGAAGTAGTATAGGAATTTAAGGAACCATGACAGCCCTACCCAGGATTTCCATGTCAGCCCTGTTTTGGTCTCACGGCAGCCCTGTTTCCATGGGAGCCGCAGGTGTTACGTCAATGTTTACATTTGGGCAGACAAGCCCACGGAATACAACCGCAGCCCTGTCTCCATGAATCAGCAAGTTTTATTTAATAGAGGATGACGCAATCCTTCGTAAATTTGCTTCAGTATTTGAAGAGTTCACCGTGTTGCCATCTAGGATATTATAATGGATGCTTTTGCACTATTGGATATTTAAGAAGGTAACAATGTCAAATTGTAACATAGAATGTCTAAGTTAGCAGTTGAACTTACAAGGGGTTGCCGACTATCCTTAGAATGGAACAAGATGTTTCAGGGGTATGTTATATCATTAAGGAAATTTAAGTCGGAAGAACAGTTATGATTTGCATCAAAAGTGATTATAATGCAGATACATAGATTACAAGACGGATTAAATGCATTAGTGAAATATATTGAACAGAACAATCTGAATCAATTTATAAAAAGGAGTAAGTTTGTTACTAGAGATTCTTAGTCTGTAATTGACAGTGAGTGTCAGGATTAGAAATGACTGGGTTTGAGAACCGAAAGTTCTTACTGGAGCTAGTAAAATTGGAAAAGTGGTTAATTCTAGAAGATGATTTTCTAGAGTTATTTCTTAAAAGGGAAATATTTTCTCAAGGAGTGCTTAACGATATAATCGGAAATAATTTCCCATCTTTGGACTCTTGCATGAAACTTTTACATCGTGACCCAGGTGCATTTACTCAGTTTATAGATATATTAATTGAAACAAATCAAAATGGCTAAGTGATTTTGCTTTTAACCACTACTTAGACGGCCATTTTTTAATTCAACAAGAAATCGTGACTAAACAAGTTTTGTGACGTCACTCCTCCTAAAAGACATTAATTTTATTGACCGTGAGTCAGTTTATTTTGGAAGTGAGACATTCAACATCGAGAATTGTTTTACACATGTCCATTATGCTTGTATACATTTGGTAGCTGGTCATCCTGTGAGAATTGTACCTTTGCTGATGACTATACTGAAAAGTGTAGATTATGCGATCCATGAAAATTGCATAGAGGACATGCTCTGCAAATCAAAGACTCTAATTCTAGTCTTGAAGAGATTTGTGACTCATTATAGAGGTTTCCTCTATTCCACTTGTCACTATGATAAATGTGATCAATGTAAAAATACTTACCCTGGCAAGATTGCAAAAAACCCTAAACGTGATTTCAGTTTATTTTTAAGAGACTGGTATTGTCCTGATTTTAAATTGTTTTAAAACCAGACTTTTTATTTGGCTTTTACAATAGGTAATTACAGAAATTAATTCTTCATATGAGAATTTTGTGTGTGATATTGCTTCAAATAAGAAGATTGAAACACGTGAATTTTATAATGTGAATCAGAATAGTATTGTTGACTTTACAGATAGATTTAATTAAAATGAAGTAACAATATATTGTAGAAAATATGACCCAGACTTTGCATGCTAAGAAGAGTAAAATGATGATACAAGTTAAATCCTGACGAGCTGCTGCCACTTATCATTTTTGATGATGGCCTATACGTTGAAGAAGAAATATAAAAGGACACAGTGTTTTGTCCATAGAAGTTTTATTAATAAACAAATTTACTCACATTTTTAAAGCATTTCACTCTTTGGGCACTAAAATTTATATTGTAGAGGTAGGAAAGAGTATTTTCAGTTAGAAAGTCGTTCAATCCAGGATTCTATCCATAACTGTTGATGAATTCATTGTAAGTATGCCCGCAACATCGGAAAACAAAATATAATAGTGCATGAACACCACAGATTTTGGTTAATAAATCTTGTACCCGCTTCCGATTTTGAGTGATAGTTTTTCCCCTTTGCTTAAGAAAGTTTTTAATGGGAGGCGTTTAGAACATATACGGTAGACTAAGAGGATAAAAAAAGTTCAATATTTTTTGTTGTTTGAAAGATGCATGCCCATGAAAGAGCCAATGCCCCGTCTTTACAGCTGATGGGCTACTGTTAACAAAGATAATGGTAATGTTATCATTTTGAACATGCTCGAGGAAATCCGAAGGTATGTAATAGGATCTGTATTTGGACATGTAAGGATCCAAATTTAATACATTGATTATTTGATTCGTCTTCATGGTACCAAGTATGATAGAACACTACCATCAGGGGTAATTTCCCAATAGGTTTCAAACTGGTTGAGCAAGATTAGCGCAATACTTTCTTTCAACAGTTCAGCAAAGGTACACTCTAAACTTACAGTACCCGTTTGGACAATAGTCATATCTTTAGTACCAGACAAATTCAATACAGTGATACAATGAGTTTTCGCAAATATTTCTTCGGTTATACCATCTTCATATAATTGTGAATCGACCTAGGAATTGCATTGTTAATTCATATAAGGTCCTGTAGGATTTATCAAAGGATAAATTATAGAGTGGAATTCCATTTGCTTTCGTAGGCAGCGCAATAGCGCTGCTTAAATAAAGAACGATTTTGGCACAATGTATTATTCTTTTTTGGTTTCTTGGTCATATACCAGGACAATTCGTATCGAAGGAGTTGTCGTACAAACTTCGAAAAGAGCTCATTCGATTGGAAATTTGAGTGGCTTTTGCCCTTTTTAATAGTCGAAAGTGACTGGAAGGCAACTAACAACCCTTCCACGCCCACCTTTTCTCCAAACGAATTCAATCAAAATTTTGAGATAGCCATTTTTTTCAGTGTAGTTGATTTCCTAATAGAAATTATGTTTTTGAGGAGGAAACTCCCCCAGAGCCCTCAGGGCAAGGGTTGTAAGTTTTGCCCTAGGGGCATATGAGGTTTTTATAGAAAGCATTGTCGTAAAAACTTCAAAAAAGGCTCGTTCGATTGGAAATTCAAAGGGCTAGTGTCCTTTTTAATAGTCAAAAGTGATTGAAGGACAACTAACCCCCTCTCACGCTCACCTTTTTCCCAAACACATCCAATCAAAATTTTGAGATAATCATTTTGTTCAACGTACCAAAAGTTCTGGAAATTATATCTTTAAGGATGACAACCCCTCCACAGCCCTCAGGGCAAGGGTTGTAAGTTATGCAATGGGGGCATATAAGTTTTTTTATAGAAAGTGTTGTCGTAAAAACATCAAAAAGGGCTCATGTGATTGGAAATTGAAATGGCTAATGCCCTTTTCAATAGTTGAAAGTGATGGGAAGGCAACTAACACCCCTTCCATGCCCACCATTTATCCAGACACATCCAATCAAAATTTTGAGATAGCCGTTTTGTTCAAAGTTGTTGAAAGTTCCGGAAATTATATCTAAGAGGATGACCCTCCCTCCACAGCCCTCAGGCTAAGGGTTGTAAATTATGCCCTGGGGGCATATAAGGTTATTATTGAAAGCTTTGTCTTAGAAACTAGAAAAAGGGCTCATTTGATTGCAAATTCAAAGGGCTAGTGCCCTTTTAGATAGTCGAAAGTGATTTGAGGCCAATTAATCCCCCACTCACCCCCATCTTTTCCCCAAACACGTCCAATCAAAATGTATAGATAGCTGTTTTGTTCAACGTAGTTAAAACTTTTAGAAATTAGGTCTTTGAGGATGATAACCCCCTCAGAGCCCTCGGGGACAGGGGTGTAAGTTATGCCCTGGGGGCATATGAGGTTTTTATAGATAGTGATGTTGTAGAAACTCCAAAAAGGGCTCATTCGATTGGAAATTAGAAGAGTTTGTACCCTTTTTCATAGTCGAAAGTGACTGGAGGATAACTAACATCCCTCTCACACCTACCATTTCCCCAAACACATCCGCTTTGTCACCGGAGTTGAAAAGAAGTAAGCAAAAGAGTTTTTACAGAAGGAACCCAGTTAGACTCTTCATCGAAATCACAGAGTTCGCGGTAATCATTATCAAAAAACTAAATCCCTTATCCCCTTGCATATATTACAAGAAGATCTTTTGACGCTAGACGAGATTCAAGGACATCATAATAATCCTTACAGGTATACTTTACTTAAAATTAGTGTTGTTAGTCGCTATGCATATGTCGTTCCATTGCATTCAAAGAGAGGCAATGAAATTGCTAGAGCCCTTGAATCTATCTTTGAAAAGAATTCAAATCTAAATATTGAAACAGATCAGGGGAGTGAATTTGTCGATCCACGTGTAAAAAAGGTTTTATTGATGTATAATACAATGCTCTATCTTAGTCATAGTCCAATAAAGGCGGAATTGGCTGAACGTCTGATAAAAAAACGATTTATGTTTGCGTCCGCTGCCCCCTACACTCGTTTTATGTTTGTCTGGAGCGTCCGCCACCCCTTTGCATACTAAATGCAGAGGAAAAATGTTTTCATATAATACCTGTCTAATCATCTTGCCCACTTTGCTTGCTCTCAATTTATATATCTTGTGATATTTCTCCAAAGTTCCTTAATCGTTTTAGAACGTATTTATTCGTAATAAGACTTTTTGGAAATTTGATAACTTTAATCATTCATATAAATGACTCAACGGATTCGAGTCCTTTATGATTTACAATCAAATCTGATCATGCATCAATTAAATTGTAGGGCTTGCCCTTGATTATAACTTCATTGTTTTTCTCGTCAATTTCATTTTTTAGCGAGATGAGTCAAGAGTCTTTTACTTTGCTCACGATAGGATCGGGGTATTTGGTCTACAATACTTGTTAAACCTTTAGATAAATCTTTCTTTTTTTGGCGGTGGTGCTGGCGTTGATGTTTAACTTTCAGTTCTTTCAGAAGGTTGATCAATGACATTTACTTTGATTGGTCTTTCACGTAGGGTCATTGTTTGTCGACACGTCGAAGGGCATTTTGAAGTAATATTTATTTTTCATTACTGGCAATTGTTTCATTGTTAATAAATTTATCACGATTATCTTCAAAGTATTCTTTTGGTGAAACAGTAAGTTCAATTGGCGTTAATTTATAGGGTTTAGCCATTTCCAGAGAATAGTCCTTACTAGTCCTGCAATTATCGGCAGTAACAACGAAAAGAAACTACAACCTGCTTGAAGAAGCCGTTTTCTTTTAAAATGTTTTCCTTTCTTTTTGCTAGCTAGGGCACGTACAAGTGAACAATGTTGCTTCGTCTATTGTCTAACACCTTCTGACAATTGAACATTGCTTCTGTAAACAAAGTTCATATAAGAGATTAATTAATTCAGTGTCAATACCACGTTTGATAAAAAAAACGCTTTATGTTTGCGTCCGCTACCCCCTACAAACGTTTTATGTTTGTCTGGAGCGTCCGCCACCCCTTTGCATACTAAATGCGGAGGAAAAATGTTTTCATATAATACCTGTCTAATCATCATGCCCACTTTGCGTGCTATCAATTTATATATCTTGTGATATTTCTCCAAATTTCCTTAATTGTTTTAGAACTTATTTATTCGCAATAAGACTTTTTGGAAAATTTGATAACTTTAAACATTCATATAAATGACTATCAACGGATTCAAGTCCTTTATGATTTAAAATCAAATCTGATCATGAATCAATTAAATTGTAGGGCTTGCCCTTGATTATAACTTCATTGTTTTGCTCGTCAATTTCATTTCTTAGAGAGATGAGTCAAGACTCTTTTACTTTGCTCACGATAGGATCGGGGTATTTGGTCTACAATACTTAATAAACCTTTAGATAAATCTTTCTTTTTTTGGCGGTGGTGCTGGCGTTGATGTTTAACTTTCAGTTCTTTCAGAAGTTTGATCAATGACATTTACTTTGATTGGTCTTTCACGTAGGGTCTTTGTTTGTCGACACGTCGAAGGGCATTTTGAAGTAAAATTTATTTTTCATTATCGGCAATTGTTTTATTGTTAATAAATTTATCACGATTATCTTCAAAGTATTGTTTTGGTGAAAGAGTAAGTTCAATTGGCGTCATTTATAGGGTTTAGCCATTTCCAGAGAATAGTCCTTACTAGTCCTGCAAGTATCGGCAGTAACAATGAAAAGAAACTACAACCTGCTTGAAGAAGCCGTTTTCTTTTAAAATGTTTTCCTTTCTTTTTGCTAGCTAGGGCACGTACAAGTGAACAATGTTGCTTCGTCTATTGTCTAACACCTTCTGAAACTTGAACATTGCTTCTGTAAACAAAGTTCAGATAAGAGATTAATGAATTCATTGTCAATACCACTTTTGATAAAAAACACTTTATGTTTGCGTCCGCTACCCCCTACAAGCGTTTTATGTTTGTCTGAAGCGTCCGCTACCCCTTTGCATACTAAATGCGGAGGAAAGATGCTTTCATATAATACCTGTCTAATCATCATGCCCACTTTGCGTGCTATCAATTGATATATCTTGTGATATTTCTCCAAATTTCCTTAATCGTTTTAGAACATGTTTATTCGCAATAAGACTTTTTGGAAATTTGATGACTAAACATTCATATAAATGACTCAACGGATTCAAGTCCTTTATGATTTACAATCAAATCTGATCATAAATCAATTAAATTGTAGGGCTTGCCCTTGATTATAACTTCATTGTTTTTCTCGTCAATTTCATGTTTTAGCGAGATGAGTCAAGACTCTTTTACTTTGCTCACGATAGGATCGGGGTATTTGGTCTAGAATACTTGTTAAACCTTTATATAAATCTTTCTTTTTTTGGCGATGGTGCAGGCGCTTTTGTTTAACTTTCAGGTCTTTCAGAAGTTTGATCAATGTCATTTACGTTGATTTGTCTTTAACGTAGGGTCATCGTTCGTCGACACTTCGAAGGGTATTTTTAAGTAAAATTGATTTTTCATTTTCGGCAAATGTTTTATTGTTAATAAATTTATCACGATTATCTTCAAACTATTGTATTGGTGAAAGAGCAAGTTCAATTGGCGTCAATTTATAGGGTTTAGCCATTTCTAGAGAATAGTCCTTACTAGTCCTGCAATTATCGGCAGTAACAATGAAAAGAAACTACCACCCGCTATACAAGCCCTTTTTTTTTGAAATGTTTTCCCTTTCTTTTTGCAAGCTAGGCCACGTACAAGTGAACAATGTTGCTTCGTCTATTGTCTTAACACCTTCTGACAATTGAACATTGCTTCTGTAAACAAAGTTCAGATAAGAGATTAATGAATTCATTGTCAATACCACGTTTGAATATAGCTTCCCTAAGCCCTGGTTTTGTATTACTGAGGACAGAAAATAAATATATGTTTTCCTATAGCTTCTTCAGCGTCATGACGACGACTAATGATCTTTTTTACTATTTACGTGTAGATATACACTAATTTCATTATCAAAAATATCTGTGTCAAAAATACTGATTGGATTCAGCATCCACCTCTCTAGAAGGTGAGGGCTCTGCCCCAAAATGTAAAGATTTTTAGCTTCAATTAAAAAATAATGCAGGCGCTCTTCTGGCTCATAGCTTTCGAAGAAGGGAAATCTAGCAATTTACTGCCTCAAGAACCTACTCATCCCCAACCTGTTGTAATTTTTCTTCAGAGAGTGCCATAGCCTTTCAATACGTTGGGTGTGGATGGTCGTATCGTCAGGGTCAACAAATTTGTTGGAGGGATGTATCTGGTGGCGAGTAAAGCCGAGCAACTGCTGTTGCCCAGCAGTTGCTCATAATTATTTAACCCGGCCTTATATAGTTGTATTAGCATTAACAAAACTTGACTTTTTTCGTGAGTACCATATAATGCATAAGTACTGCTCCACCAGAGTCTATCCAGCTCTAAATAGTTGCCTAGAGAACTCTTGAGAAGAATACGTGAAATGTTGGATGATTTGGCCCCATTGCACTTCCGATCAAAGGCAGTAAAATGGAATTTCACTCAATTTTCAAATTAGGGACCAGGTAATAAATTCTCCTTTGAATTTCCGAGCTTTTGGAAACACTTGCAAACATATATTTTACGGAACGGTCATTTATTCTAAAATTTTTGGTGGGTCCAAACATAGCTTAAAAGGTAAATTGAAACTGTAACGCTTACAAGCAAACAAATAAAATATACAAACAAATAAAATAAATCTTAAATGTAAACGTATATTATTGATAGTCCTGGTTGAACTTCGCTGAAGTAAGGATGCTAGGACTGCTTTGAAAATTTTTTTCAGTTTTTTGGTTTTATTGGTCGCAGGTTTGTTGTGAGTCTTTTTTTTTTCTTTCATATATTTTTTTCTTGCTGAGGACGGCCCTTGGACTTAGGGCCAAAATATTAATTAAAATTATTTCCAGTGTTTTGCACAAATATTTCCCTTTTATTATTCGTATCTTTGGTTGTTTTGTTATGGAAAGGTAGTCTGGTATTCTTTTCTATTTTCGACTTGCATATGGGTAGCAACTTACTAATGATATATTTTATTTTATTAATTTAGGCAAAAAACATGCTATTATCATTAATCAGAAGAAATTCTTGGAATCTTGCAAAATTGAAAGTCTTATTCCCAAATCTTTAAGATTCAGATTACATTTAAAGACCCGCAAAAAAGAGTCACTTGTTCGCATACTACAATTTAAAACATTAAAACACATCATTAAAGAAAAAAAACAAAAAGATATACTATTTCCTATGACAGAAAATCCTTAGAAATTTTTTTAATTGAAAATTTGTCCTCTGTTGATATTAACCAGATTTGAAAGAAATTTGTTTAGTCACGATTGCCACTTAACAAGGGAACGACTTATTAAGAATTTGGAAACCCTCAGGCATGAATTTTGAAGGAATAGCTCTACTTGCATTCCAAACTTCACTCCTGGACCGGCTGTTGTTAATCTATCCTCTAGAACGCTTGAACCAAAGGAAATTCAAATTCTCGAAAAAGGTCCAAAATTCTCTTTTCTTCCAAGAAAATTTGTTTATACAAACAAATAAAATAAATATTAAATTTGAACGTATATTATTGATAGTCCTGGTTGAACTTCGCTGAAGTAAGGATGCTAGGACTGCTTTGAAAATTTTTTCACTTTTTTGGTTTTATTGGTCGCAGGTTTGTTGTGTGTCTTTTTTTTTTCTTTCATATATTTTTGTCTTGCTGAGTACGGCCCTTGGACATAGGGCCGAAATATTCATTCAAATTATCTCCACTGTCTTACAAAAAGATTTCCCTTTTGTTCTTCGTACTTTTGTTGTTTGTTATGGAAAGGCAGTGTGGTCTTCGTCGCTATTTTTAATACCTAGCTTTTTACGCTCAAGTTTGATTTGCTGTCCCAATTATTTAAGAATGACTCCTGAAGCACAAGGGATGTTTAACTAGGATAGTGCTTTTTTTAAAGTTCTAAAATGACACTAGCGTAAATGTCGAAATAATGAGGAGAGGCACCCTGTCTCCTTATAGGCGCAATAATTTCTAGAGAAAAAACATGCTCCTTACTTTTCAATAAAAAAAATTACTTTTTATATTTAATTTCTAATTTGAATTTTCGAGCTTTTGGAAACACTTGCAAACACATATTTTACGGAACGGTCATTTATTCTAAAATTTATGTGGGTAACATAGCTTAAAAGGTAAATTGAAACTTTAACGCTTACTAGCAAACAAATAAGATATACAAACAAATAAAATAAATCTTAAATGTGAACTACGGCTATCATGCTTGACGATCATGCTCGACTATCAGTCGCTCACCAGGTTGATTAAATACTTTACAATCTTATCCATGCCAGTTTTGGTTGGCCAGTGTTGCTGACAGAAGTGAATCATATACCGCAGCAAACACCACTCTTTGATTCTGAAAAGGGAAGAAAAACATTTGTTTAGAGGAGAAAAACAAACTAATGTTGCCTCTTTTTCAATTAATTAAAAATTAAAACTAGCAGAAATTACTACGTGTACTAAAGAGATTGACCCTTCCTCAATACCTAGTTCTTTACGCTCAAGTTTGATTTGGTGTCCCAATTATTTAAGAATGGCTCCTGAACTACAAGGGATGTTTAACTAGGATAATAAGCTTTTTTTAAAGATCTAAAATGACACTAGCGTAAAAATTAAAATATTGAGGAGATGCACCCCGTCTCCTTATATATGGAATAATTTCTAGAGAAAGAAAATGCTCCTTACTTTTAAATAAAAAAGTCACTTTTTTTATTTAATTTCTAATCTTTTTTTAAATTATGCCAGGAATTCCGACTCCCTATCGATGGAAAATTCCCTTCCCCTACGCAAAATTCCTCCATGAAAAGATTTTGCCATGGAAAAATATCTTCATACTTCCCACTAGCCGATTCTGTATGTAAACAATGAGCAAAGCGTTTCCCCCAAAGCGGTGGAGCCTTTTTGACTCTTCCTTCTACAGAGGTAACAAGCCACTTAAGACCAACACAGCTGTGCACGCTCCCCCTCCACCCCAATCTATTCTAACCCTCTCTCTGTACATCCTCCAAGGAAGTACCCATTTCCCTCAGATCATTATTATGACATCCTCTCACCCCAAACGCGAACGACTTGTTTTCCTTTTAGCCCTAACTGTTTGTCCAAAAAGGACAAACAAATATTTCATCCACAGAACTTGCCCTTGCCATCTCAACCTTTCTCTCATTATAGCCATAGAACGCAATTATTTGCCTCTCAATTACTTGGACTATCTGTCTTGGCTTTTCTCTGTCTACAATTACCCAGCCCACGTCTTGATGCAACCTATGCAACCTATTGCAACCCAAAATACTTGATAACTTCAATTCAATTTTTTTCAGAGTTCATTTTATTAAACAATAAACGAACACAATAAAAGGATAAAAACCTTCCGAATATAATTAAACACAATAAAGAAGAAAGGGAAAAAAAAGCTACAACATATTTCCCCCGCAGGGCTCCATGGCTCGGAAAAGCAGAGAGAAAAAAAAAGAAAAAAACATGCCTAAATATCACTAATTCTGAAGACAAAATGTCGCCTACCACTCAAAATCCTCCGAAACCAAGCCAGGCGAGATACAGCACACATGGTAAACACCACTCATAACAAAATATCCAACTCGGCCCAGAGACGTCCACCCCATCAAAACATAAAAAAAAGATCTTAACATAATAAAAATAATAATATTACTATAAATAAATTCTCTAAAAACAAATATCCGAAGGCAATTTCTCTGAAAATATCTAGCAAATCGCCATCCGTTTTTTGGAGTGCTCATGCTTCAGAGCTATATTTGACCATAGTCGTCACTGCAGCTTCCAATAGTCTAATCTTGGTTTGCAGACACATCCCCTATTCTTCCAAACATTTTAATAACAGTGAAAAATAAAAACCTGAGCCTTAACTATTCCACTTTTAACATCCTCATTGTTCTAACCGTCTTTACCATTAATACTACCAAGGTAAGTGAAACTGTCCATCTCATCAATCTTTTTGTTACCTAAAATAAGTTTTTCATCTTCTCTCATTCCCAGCCTTAGCGACTTAGTCTTCTTAACATTAATTTTCAAACCTATTTTCGTACCCTTAACTCGCAAAACAACTTAAAGTTCATTCATTTTGCTCACGCTTTCATCTAAGATACTTAAATTATCAGCGTAATGTAAGTCCAGGAAAGTCTTTCCCCCCCCTTTGATTCTGTGTTCTCCCATTGCCTTTCCTGTGTTACGTAAAACAAACTTCATCAAAATCATCCATATAAAGGGAGATAAAACACAAGTAGCATGAGTAGTATCCCCTCCATTGATTCTGCAACACCCATAGCAAGGATTTCTATAACACCTATAGGGAATTACCATAGAGTTTCTACAACACGCATATCTTTTTTCCTATGAGAGCCCTCTGACGTCATGTACCACACCCCTTTGTTTTCTGTAACAGCCCTGGGAATAATCCAAGCGCATGCCCTATTTCAAGGCGAAATTCCCAGGTGTTTTAATTACCTGGAATATTATCGGGATAATACACAAGTTCATCTAACAGGGGGAGGTCTTAACCCCACGCACATGCACAACGCAGTCATCAGTTCTATTAAACGGAACACACTTGGCAAGACTACATGACACGCACTTCTGGACTCTAATGACGTCATAAAACTTACCCCATTTCAAACAGACAGGTCTAATATTACTGGATCAATTTTACGCAGCCCTTACCACTGGAACCCATAGGACATTTCCTTCTGGTAACGTGACAACAACTACTACTCCAAGAAGCACTCGTTTTCTATTAGCTCAAAGGTGGTACACACTTTACGTAATGATTGTGCATCCATCATTGCTAGATAATACCATTTTGACATTTTTCACCGAAAAGTATTTCTCTTTCGGCGTTTCATTTTTCGCTCAAAACACCATGTTTTTCTAGAGTTCTTGACCCCGCCAGGACTCGAAAGGTCATTTCATTCCAGTGGTACTGGGCCCCAAGCAAGTCATCCACCAAACCTCTGTCAATATTTTGTATCTTGAACCATAGTCTAAAAATAAACTATTGCACGACACCTGAGATTCCCCATTTGTTGGCACTCATTACAACCACGTGATTACATCGAAAATTTGGCACGTACTTGGAAAAATTATTTCCAGGGGACATTTGCTTTCAAGATATTAATAAAAGGGAAATATTTGTCCTACTCGTGCTAAAGACTAAATCTTAAAAACACAGATACTGTAAATGAAAACAAATTGATAAGCAATAAAACATAAAAAAGACAGCTAAAAACACGACAAAAAATAAAAGATGAAAATTTCATATTATCATATACGCTAAAAGAACCATCTATTATAGAAAACCGGGGCTTCTAGTCTGCAACTTCGCAGGGTAGGGGAGGGGGAGTGATATTAGAAGCAATTTAAGACACATTAAGAACTGCTACATGTTAGCACATTTTCATCTCTTCCATGGAAAAAATTCTTTAATGTCCACACCTTAACTTTTAAGCTGTAGTTCAAGCCACAATTACATTACATGAAATACCACGGCATATAAAGCTTATAATTTAGTTTTGATAATCACAGAAGTTTATCAGAGGCAACGCTGTCGCGTTGCCTATAGTAAAGGCCATACGACTTCAATAGTGTATTATGTATTTATTATTATTTTTTTTCCCCAGAGGCACTTCATTAGGAAAGGGGTCACCGTAGAAACTTCAAAGGGGGCTCATTTGATATGAAATCGTGAGTTCCACTTCTCTCTTTAATAGTCGAAAATGATTGGACGGCACATAGCCTCCCTCCACGCCCCGCCTTCCCCCTCACCCCGCCACGCACAAGGTTGAGATAGCCCTTTTGTTCTGCGTAGTTGATTTCCAAATAGAAAATATAGTTTTGAGGAGGACACTCTCCCATAACCCTCAGGGCAAGGGTTTTAAGTTATGCCCTGGGGGTATATGAGGATTTTATAGACGTTGTCGAAGAAACTTCAAGAAAGCCTCATTTGATTAGAAATTCAAAGAGCTAGTGCCCTTTTTAATAGTCGAAAGTGACTGGAGGGCAACAACCCCCCCACACACCCATCATTCCCCCCAACACATCTCATAAAAATTTTTAGATAGCCATTTTGTTCAGCGTAGTTGATTTCCTGATTGAAAATTTGTTTTTGAGGAGAACACTCGCACAACCCTCAAGGCAAGGGTTTTAAGTTATGCCCTGGGGGCATATAATATTTTTTTATAGCAGGGTTGTGGTATAAACTTCAAAAAAGGCTCATTCGATTGGAAATTCAAAGGGCTAGTGCCCTTTTAAATAGTTGAAATTGATTTTAGGGATAATAGCGCCCCCCCCTCAAGGCCACCTTTTCCCCAAACACATCCAATCAAAATTTACTAAATTTACAATACAATTGTTTTTTAATTTAAAATTTATTATTTAAGAAAATTCAAAAACTCCTTAAAACTCTTTTACTCCACAAAAACTCTTAAAACCTCAATGTAGATGATAGATGAACGTTGATATGCCGATGACAGCTGATTGAAGAAGTTCAAAGGTATCTCGTTCCACCTTTTGGGTACTGATGTTTAAAAACGTCATCCTGGTAAGATAAAAAATTGGATTTTAGACCTGAATTAAAATAATAAAAACTTATTGGGAAAGAAAAAATTAATTTGAAGAAAGCATTTTGATAAATTTTAGTTTCTCTGTTTTAGGGGGGGGGGGGTTAGAGTTCAAGGTAAATTTACAGTGGGTCATATAAGTTAGCTCGGATGAAAGTGAAAACATCAGTTGATGCTTTTTTTATGCTCTTTCATAATTCATATAAATTAGTTTTGGGGCCCATTGAAGGGCTCAAGATGCAGTTTGGGACAGAAGTGATTATTGTATTATTAAAAAACATAAAATAAGGTATCAAATGACGTTTTCACTTTCATCCTAGCTAAATTATAGTGCCACCTAAAAATTGCACTAACTGTTTGATGTAAAATAATATTTACAGAGGATCAGCAAGCTATTCCTCGTTGTTTTTAAAAAGAAATGTAGTATAGTGTATTCGATAGCTTTTACTGTTTTGATTTCCACACAGTCACTCAAGAATTCATTTATATTATCCATCCTGTGGCTTTTCTTGCGTTCTCTTGAGTTTAAAACTGATGGGTCGCTATTATTTAATTTTATGTTACTGGGGAATTATAATGTTTTTCTTTCTTTAAGATTATTATTTAATTTTTATTGTAATTTAACAATAGCAACGTACCATATAAGTCGCTTCTTTCGACGTCTCACTGGACCAGTGTTTGACGGCCACTTGATTAAGGGTTTCTTCAAATGTGTTATTTAATTTTCGTCGATGATATATTTTATTGCATTCAAGGCGACTCTTTTTTTTGTTAAGTTCTATTAGAATTTTCTGTAACTTTTCTTTTTCTTGTTCGTTTTACTTTTTATGGGAATCTTTCTTCATTTGTTAAACCTTGTTACTCCTCACGAATAGATTACTTCCTTGAGCTTTGTATTCTTGAGACTCCGGGTCAAATAAGAATTGTTTATAGTGTCTGATCTCAATAACGGATGATGCACGCCTTCATATTTTACGCATTCCGGATTCTTTTCAAGATCATAGCAAATGATGGGAGCATGGAATTTTCAAGAGGAAAAAATCTTTCTGTGTCACTCCTTTACCATAACAGTATTTTATGTTTAAATTTTTCTGAAGTCGTTCTATAGTTAATTGTAAACAACGAAGTTGCCTCGCGCTTCTTTTACTCTCTCGAGGTGTTAAGTCCCCCCTGGCCGGGCGACCTCTAGGTGTCTTCGCGAGTGCCACTCCGTACCGTCACTCGTGGGGGGGGGGCATACCTCGTGAGAGTATAATTCAGATCTCACCTGTCTTCGTATATATACCTTCCGTCTTCGTTGATTACCAACATGGCCCCGGTATATATTACATTTTACTTTGCATTTGTTATCGTAATAAACTCTTTGTTTCGATGATTGCCCTTCGAACAGGTTTCGGTTCTGTGGTGGGGGAACGTTTGGTTCTGTTGTCATGATCTGGAACGATTGCGTAATAACTATAAAATTTTAATCTAATAATGGTTATGTTAAGTTGCGGTAGTTTATGGGGTAGGCAATTAGTTAAGAATATTATGTGTCAATTCCCTGACAACAAATTCCTCGCGACTGAGGCTTCTTTGCCCATCGTCTTTGCAGATTCCTTTCGAGTGGTTACTTTTGTTAAAGTAATTTTCATAGTGGGCAAAGCAGTGTAGGGAGGGGGGGGGTCGTGGATCACTTTTTATAAATACAGAGGTTGGTTTTCACAGGAGTGGCTTGGTCAATCAATCACGACCGATGGGATAATAAATTACACGTCACGGGGGTATTTTGGGAGTTCTTGTAGATGGCTTTCTGTGATAATATAACTTGATTTTCATAAAAGAATTTCAGGACCGTCTCACCAACCAACAGAACAAAACCCCATTGGTTGGCGAGCCAGAACACAAACTCCCCGGGACTGAGGGTGCTTTTGTTTAACTTTAGATCATAGATTCACTTTGAGTGATTGAGTATAATTTTGACACTTGTTGAAGTATTTTAGGGGGCTTTCATAAATCACTTCTTATAACAGTACAAGTTGTTTCTCATAGGAGTGTAGGTCAAACGGTCATGACGAATGGGACAATAAACACCACTCGCCAATAACCTTCGGCCACAACCCCCCATGACTGTAACTCCTCCTATTTAACTGTAATTTCTTTTCGATATAAGTAGCTATTATGAATACTTATAACTTTATTGATGGTCGAAGTTTTTTGGGGGTTTTCACAGATTGGTTTATGTCGGAATCTAAATTGATCTTCCTAAAGGAACTTGAATCCGACACCACCAAGCAACATAACAAAAAGATTATTGGCTGGTGATCCCGAACACAAACTGCCCACGTCTGATAGTGCTTTTGTTTTACTTCTGTTTCAAGGTTCACTTCAAGCAGGTGTTATTAACAGGGTAACTCTTTCTAGTGTTCCTATTATAAAAATCTTCTCTGATATTTCTTAAGAAATTTGAAAATGTCCTGTTGTGAGACCATGATTTTCTTGATGTTATATTTTTTAGTTGTGATATCTTTCTTATTTACCATACCTCCTTTTCCGTGACCATCGTTGTGATTTTGAGCTTTCATAGGGTGGTAATGCTACCTTTTCTTCCGATAATTTCTTACTTGACCAATCTATAAATGAGTTGCTCGTGGCGATAGAGATTTCTCCTATAGCGCCACTTATAGCGCTGGAGATTGTGTCAACTAGGCTGGCGCCGCTCTCAATTAATGAGAGAAAATTGAATATGTAGACATACAAATGTGGCTTCTTCTTTCTTGAGCTATCTGGAGATCAGATTCCTTTGGGAGCATTTACCTTGGAGACTGGCGAACTAATTACCTATTATCGGACTAGATTCAGACATATAGGAGAAACAAACACATATAAAAAGACAATAGATTTATTGAACTTACATGCTTAGTTGTACAGCAACGGGTCACTTCAATGACAATAATGGTGACCGAGATTATTTGCGGTACTCACCGTTTTAGGTCTGACTTAACATTAAAATTAAAAAACACATTTACCCCACTCCCAAACGCAGTTCTTTCGTCCTGCGCTCTAGGGACTGCCTGCCATTGGCTCACGTGCACCAAGGACGCGAATCCTCGTCAAATATTCTCTTAAAGATTTTTCAGATGATTCAGGAGTTCACACAGTTTTTTGCCTTTTAAACTACCTTGGAAATATTATGCATTGCATTTTTTTTGCTACAATTATCTTAGCGAAATTTGAACGACTAGCGCCGTTTTCTGACTGAAGCTAGAAATGCAATTTCTCTTTTTGCTGATTAAGGACTTTTCATTTTTGCAACTAGATTTAGCTTAATTATAAGAAATCGGAATTATCTTTAGAAAGGAACTTTATTTTGGTATTTTAAATACATCGCATCTTACTGATGGTACATATCACCCTTCCCATGAAATAATGACGTCCCGTCATTAGTAAATTCCTATTAGGATTTTTAATTTTTTTTTTTTTTTTTCTACATCTAACACTGATTACTTTTACTTTTCCAATAAGGTTGGGACTATTCTACTTTTACATTATTTTTTTTTGATTTTGCTGTCTATATGAAGTACTACATACTATCTACACAACGTTAAATGAATAACAAAATAATATTACACCTAATTCTACTTGTGGTACATACATGAATGATTTATAACATACAATATTTGGTTCAACACATTCACTGATGACAATAAAACACTTTCACTATTGAGATTTTTGAAATCTCAATGTTATTAGGAAGTAACACATGTAGCTTCACATCTATTCATCACCTTTCGTGTCCTTAGTGTAGACCTTTCGTGTCCTACACCCTTCTGTTGTAAGTGACTATCCTTCACTCCTTGTGTCGTGGCATAGATGATAAAGCACTTATGTTTTGGTTTCTTCAAGGAACTGTTTGAGTCAAGTTGTCTTCACGTGGTAAGCTATCCCTAATAGTCGATTGAGAAATAAATGTCAGACATCGTTCAAATAATTAACTGGGAAATTATTTTTCTCACTCACGATTTTGGTGTTTTTCTTCTCAGTATCTCATTTTTTTAGGACTTTGGAGGCACATAGAGAATGTATTCTTGAGTAAAATTGTTAATTTGTGCTTTTTGAAACGGGTTGTCGTCATATTATGGTGACTATTTTAATATAATGTCTTCAAATTAAAATTCAATCATCCTTAAATATCATTTGACTTCAAATATCGTTTATCTTGTACTGCTCGATGGGGTTCTCAGAATTAAACTTCAAATTGTCTTTAACTTCAGTTTCAAATATCTTCAAATGTCTTTAAGTATCTTTCAACTTCAAATATCGTTAAATATCGTTCGTCTTGTACTGCTCGATGGTGTTCTCAGAGTTAAAGTTCAAATTTGCTTTAATTTCTGCTTCAAATATCTTCAAATGTCTTTAAGTGTCATTTAACTTCAAATATCGTTTAATATCGTTTAGCTTCAAATATCATCACTATACTGTCAAATTATTCTGGGGTCCATAGTGAGTATCAACAGCGATATCTACGTATTTATATCTTGTACTGGCCGATGGGTTTCTCAGCGTTTATGTGATTATATAGTTCGTTAAAACACTTTATACTGAGGTTCAAATATAGTTTTACCTGATACATAATATGTTTCATTGTTGAAGAAACGACGATCGGAGGTAACTGTTGTTTTCGTAGACGAAGCTGGGATGAGGTTGCCTGGAGTTATGGTAAGTACTCTTCGCTGGTTGAGATATGATGAAAATAGATGCTACTGGGTCGTATCTGTACTGGGCAGCTTATTGTAATACTCAATGACCAAAGCGTCCATTTAATTTCCTGTAATAAAAACAACGCGGCAGAATCACATGCTCTTTTAAGTAAGTACACATACAATAATTCACTAATTAATTGGGTTATAATTTCTTAGCTATGAGACAGAATTAAATAAATACACTAATATTAGCACTCACAATGAAAATCTAAAACAGAAATGTCTTCAATTTGTTTTGATAACGAAAATATCGATATTAGATAAACATAATTTACCCTACATTATTAAGTTTGAGGTCTACTTTCACAATATTTTTCATGCCTGCGTTGTTCACACAAGTCCGTGCTGTTTAAGAAACGCCTGGGCAGCGTCATAACCACACGGTTTTACGCAAACGATACTACAATGGGGGAACAAGACATAACAAGGACGAGTGGAGACCTCTATACCCACTAGTTTTCTGATGTCTTCCCTATTTCTTGGCTTAGACGTTCTTATGGGGTTCCGGGTTTAACGGCTGAAATGCCGAGGTTTTTAGTCTCAGGATTTTTCCGTAATTGCAAGTCAACATTGGTGCCTCGTATTCGCCTTTTGAATAAGGTCATTAGATGCAGGATTCCAAGCTTACCCACGTAGATTCCAGTTGATGCTTGGCAAAGAATATAAGCGTAATGAAGAACTGACATCAATATCTTTTTAGAAGGCTATTGTTTAAGCAAATCCTTCAGCACTAAATAAATAAATATTATATTAAAGTCTTATTAGAATCCGTTAAGCGAGAAACACCTTCAAATTAATGGGGAATTCCTTGTGGGTTTTACTTAGTCGCCATTGGACATACACAGGGTTTCAATCTATATTTCTTACCTGATTAAATGGTTTTGAAATATTACATATTATTACTGAGGATATAATTTCACATCCGCCGTGAAATTTTACAAATAAACGTACCAATAGTTTGCTTGGTTATAATTAACAATAGTTGGCTATTAGTACATATTACTCGAGTAAGAAGCACATTAATGAGCAATGTGTAGGCCTAAAATGATTATAATCTGCACTAAGATAAAATATTTCATATAATTAGACGCTTCTGTACTGGTAGTTTTTTTTTTGATTTTATATAGCTGTCAGATATAATGGTATTGCCTACTGAATCTCATAGTTTAAAAACTAAACTTCTTTTCAAAATACCCGACGCTCCGAATTAGTCGTGTTTACTTCAGCTAATAAAAAAAAATTCGCTCTATCAAAATATACTGAAAACTGGCTGAAATTTGTACGGGTATAATGGGGTTGAAGAAATATAGGTATCAAGAGGAAATCTTTTTGGTAGTCACTATATCAGAATTGCATAATTTAATATACATGTTGCTCAAATAAATTTAACATGAACTAAAAAAAAGGGGAAACAGGAAAAAAAATTGACAAAAATAAACGTTGGTCACTAAATGAAGCCCAATTTTTTCAAGTTAAACATAAACCTTAGTCTAACTTAAGTTATCAGGGTTTAAATAGTTTATTGATATAATTAAATTTTTATTAATAACTTATTGAGAAATTATATTTTAATAAATAATTAAAGTAAAAAATTGAGTACGAATTGATTATTAGAATAATTAAATAAGAATTTGACTGATATTTTAAGCAAGAAAAATGAACAAAACGGCAAGTAAAAAGGAAGACTAAACACTAAAAGCCTAATAATAGAGCAAAACACGATTCAGATCAAGGTCTAGCTATGAAGAGTGTCATGCTATGCTAGCTCTGTTTGCTAGCTAGATATGAATTTTGATAGCTCAGTTTGCTAGATATGAATTTTTAAGTAAATTTAGGCATAGTTGAGTTTCTTTTGATTAATTTTCTTCAGAGTTTAAAATTATTATTTTTTTTTTCAAATCTTCACGTGGAAGGCAATTTCAGTAGGGATTCTACATCTTAGAAAACTCTTATGCCCATTGTAGAGAGGAGATTTAGCCTTGTCTTAATCCATGTATAAGACCATTAGTAAAGATATCACCGTCATCACCTTGCAGTATTATTGTTGTTAGAAACTAAATGATAATTAAAAAATTTTTTTTTTGTTTTTGATGACATTAATTTCTGTTTGGAACTGGGTCGATTTTTAATATAAAAGTAGAGGAGGGCTGAGTCAGTATATATAAGATATAAAGTGACTGACATGCGAAAATATGTAACAAAAATTATAGCACAAGATATGTAACAGATAAAACAATGAAATTAAAGAACATTTTTGTCACAGAACTATAGAACGGTGATCTCTCTGTTATTGTATACGTCATAGGTATAAACTAGTGAAATTATATTTTTCGCCAAGGAGCTAAAAACATTAATGCCTCTGTTTCTCTTTGAAAGTAATGTTTAACACAGCTGTAGGACAGCATACGTCATAGATATTATATAATGAAATTAAAAAGCTTTTCTCTTTTTTTTCTCGGAGCTATCAGAAAGTAAACTCTCTGTTTCTCTTTCAAATTATTATGATTCAAAAAACGAAAACTCAGCGGGACAACTGAAGTTTCTATTCGGCTGTCGAGTTGTTCATTGTCTGTCATATGGGTTAGTAAAAATACTTATAACTTGTGTTTGAAAGATTTAAGATTATCTTTGTCTACGACCATTTACAAAAAAAATTACCGATAAAAAACAATTGCCTTTAGGTCTTCCCTGGGCTTATCCACAGAAGGGGTCCCAAACGCGGTGGCGGCTTCAGTAGACCACTATCTTCCTACCTTTGGTTATTTTCTGTTCCAACCTTTCTATTATCTTTTGAAAGGGCATAGAAATAACACTAACAAAAATAAGACATCTAAAACTTAATCAAATCCTTAGTAACATAGACTAATTTAGTCTAAGGTGCGCGAAGTATAGCAATCAAGGATGCTTGTTGTAACAAAACATTGAACGTAGATTTAATTAAACTGAAGTACTAAGGTATGTCTTATGTCTAGCTACAAAAATAAAACCTACATATGCTCATTCTCTCTCGCTCTTAAATAAATAGAACAAAATAAAAAGAAAATTGACATTTTCAAATAAGCAGTTTTTAAGAACAATGGGCAGACTTTTGACGACCTTTCTTAATTTTGTTGAATGGTATCTGTTTATAAAAAAAGCAATAAGTTAAGTCTGATATTTGCCATCATTACAAATAACCCATAAAATTAATAAGCACAAATAACGCGGATATTTATCCACTAGGGGACCTTACGTGTGTGAGGATAGTCGACCCCAGCAATACAAATGACACTCGACCCAAAAAAAATACATTCATATATTTTTAATAATTCTTTGTAAACAAGCATGAACACTGGCTTGTTTTACATCTACATGGCTCTAAAGCAGCCATGGTTCAAAATTCAAATTTTCTTGTTCACTCATTTTGCGGAGCTACTTCAGAATTTGAATTTTTTTCTATCACCATTATTCAGATGAAGGTCATCTGTGTAGGTAAAGGTGACCCTTTTAAGACCTATCCCCCTGCCTCCATTTTCTGTGATTAACGGTTTCTTTCGCCGAATTTCTCGCCTTATGCAGAGTTCCAGTCACAGCTGGGTAACAACTCTTCTTGTTTTGCTTCCTTCGGCGACTTTTGCTAAGCTTCCTAGGAGGTGTACTTATGCCGCTGCCGCCAATGTTCGTAGTGCTAGCTACCGCTGGCACCATTTATTGGGGTGTATGTGCGGGGTCACCATTTTTAAAGGCAAAAAATGACGCAAAAGATTGCTATGCCACTTACTCGAATGGCACAAAAAGATTGCTATGCCACTTACTCGAATGACGCAAAAAGATTGCTATGCCACTTACTCGAATGGGAGAACCCCTTGTCGGCCTTAATGTTAGTGAGATTCCCGCTCTTACCCCAACGGTTCTGCAAATATCGGGTTTGGTACTGTCCTATTTACAGTATACCCTGTCCCAGGGTATGGTAACGCGATCGAGTGGTCAAATTGCCACTTTCTAAAGCCAAATATACCCGCATTGGGTTACGGCTAGAAAATTTCTACTCTCACCTTGGAGTTAATAACCCTCCCTGTCAATATAATAATGACAGTGCCTTGTAGCTCTATTCCTACCCTGCCTGGGTTACGGAAAATACTACACAGTTTGTAGAAAACACCCTACTTGTATTCTTCCAAAAGGGTCACAAATGTAATTAAAGAAACGAAAATAGGTCACTTATCTGAAAGGAAAAGAAACGGGGGTGGAATATAACAGACCCCATTTGCTACTATTATGCCTAAAATTCTTCTGTTTCTATCAACGTTTCATCGGTCCAGCTAGGTTTTGTTTTTCTTTCTTTTATTTTATTCTTTCAATTCACGGTACAAATAGTTTATTATTTAGTAATATACGGCACTACTTCATTGCATTTATTACTAACGCTAAAAAAATTACTAATTATACACTTGCTTCTACTTGTTGAAAACTGAATACTATTTTTTTTTTCATTTTACAATTCTTCATTGAGCTTTTTCACCATTTTTTCTATTGTGCCCAACTCTTTCAGGGAATAAAAATTTATTTCGAGTCACTAAAGTTAAATCAAAGCTGCTCGAAGTTTTTGCTAATTCGAGCGTCGCTAAAAGCGAAGTCCATTTACCTTCCTCTTTTGACAAAGCCATTTCTGTTTCAATATACAATTTTTTATTTAGTCGACTCGACCCAGTTTTCTCAACTCCCACCAGTTAAAACTTAAAGAAAATAAAAATATAGTATATATGTATTGGGGGAGGCTATTATCTCCTATGAAATATAAGGGGTTTCCTATCGTAGTCTAGCGGTTATAGGCCTAATTACTTTACTTATATGTCTGTATCTCTCTAATTATTAAATTTGAATTACAAAGTTTAAATAGCCTAATTAGTTCACAGTTTTCCTCCAATTTCCGACACGCGCCATTTGTAGCGATAAAAAAAATTTTTATGTGCCTTTGGAGATTTGCAAACTAATTAGCTATCACTAGGCTAGGCTAAATACAGACATATAAAATGATAGAAAAAAGATAGAAAAGGCAATAGATTTATTGAACTTACATGCTTAGTTGTACAGCAACGGGTCACTTCAATGACAATAATGGTGACCGAGATTATTTGCGGTACGAACCGTTTTAAGTCTGACTTCATATTAAAATCAAAAAACACATTTACCCCACTCCCAAACGCAGTTCTTTCGTCCTGCGCTCTAGGGACTGCCTGCCATTGGCTCACGTGCACCAAGGACGCGAATCCTCGTCCAATAATCTCTTAAAGATTTTTCAGATGATTCAGGAGTTCACACAGTTTTTTGCCTTTTAAACTTCCTTGGAAATATTATGCATTGCATTTTTTTTGCTACAATTATCTTAGAGAAATTCGAATGACTAGCGCCGTTGTCTGACTGAAGCTAGAAATGAAATTTCTCTTTTTGCTGATTAAGGACTTTTCATTTTTGCAACTAGATTTAGCTTAATTATAAGAAATCGGAATTATCTTTAGAAAGGAACTTTATTTTGGTATTTTAAATACATCGCATCTTACTCATGGTACAGATATACCTGTACGCAGGAGGGGGGTATGGGTTTTAGGAGAAATCCTTCCTGATTGTTGCAAGGAGGACCTCTACCGATAAAAAAATATAATTAAATGGTGTCTAATATCTAATATAAAATGTAGTACCCACTGGGGTGTTGGACATATTTTATTATGTTTTCATGTTGTGTTGGCTTTTTATTTAAACGACCCTCTGTATTTAGGTTTGACATAATAACAAAAAAAAAAAAAACGTAAATAGTCAAGACTGTAGGTATTTTTTCGCCGCTAAAAAAAAATATTTGAAGAATATGAATATAAGGGTGTTGGACCTATTTTATGTAGTTTCAATTTATTTATGACTTTTTATTAAAACGACCTTCTGTAATCAGATTCGAAATAATAATAACAAAAAAAAAACGTAAATAGTCAAGACTGTAGGTATTTTTTCGCCTCTAAAAAAAATGTTTGAAGAAAATGAATATAAGTCATAAAAATCATCCCTTTTTATGCATCAAACGATTCAGATTTTTATGCTTATTTGAAATATACAAGAAATTTTCTCTTATTTTCGAGAAAGGGGGGAATATCCCCTAAAATTCATAGAATCATAATGATAATCACGGCATCAGATTCAGCGTATCAGAGAACACTTTCATAGAAATTTCAAACTCTTTTCTGCGAAAATGTGTAATTTTTTATTTTAATTACCCAGCCATTAAAAACAACTAAAAAGATATAAAAAAAAAAACGAGACTGGGGCCTTTATAGAAAAAAGAAAAAAACAAACACGACGCGGATATTTCTCCTTTATGGAAACGAGGCGTCTTCAGCACAAAAGAAGAAGGATTAAAGCTAAAAATAAACTAAAAATAAATAAAACTACCACCAATATTGATAAAATACAATTGTTGCAATTGTTAGTTTTATTGTTTTGCATGTTTTTTATGTAATTCTAATACTGTTAAAATTATATAGTAATCTTTCGTTTCCCATTTATATGGGGTCGCCAGGAAACTATGAATCATAAATGGGATCCTGAATGAAAAGAAGCCCTTGTTTAGAAGAAGGATTTAAGACTAAAAGCTGTTTCTCAGCTAATCTTATTTTTATTTTCAACTGATGGGGGTGAGGTGAACGCATCTTTACTCATTTATGACTGGATGATGTATTAAAAATTCACAGTACAGACAGTTTTCTCAGGAAAGGCATTAAGTATGGCCAGTTTGCTCGCAACTGCGGTGGCCAGAGGCCACCGCTATTGCACTACAAATTCATTCATGATGATTCACCAGCCATGGGGAAGTTTTTCTGTAAGTATAGATCGACGACAATTTATTTTTTTGTGTGTCTTAGTTAGGGTTTATTTTCTAATTTCCCTTTTTTACTTTCTCTTTTTTCGTTTATTTTTTTCTTGGGTGTATTCTTTTGGGTTTACTTTCTATTTTTTTTACTTCCTATTTTTCTCCTTTTTACTTTTTTTATCATTTAAATTATGAAAATTATAGTTGTATTTATCCCCGTTCACAGGGGGGGGGGGTATGAGGTAGGAGGATAAAGCCCTGTACTTAGGGAGTTTTTTTTTTGGTTTACTTTTTTATGTTGTATTAATATGTGGATCCTTTCTACTGTACTTTTATACTTTCTTATTTTCTCCTTTTCACTATAAACACGAGATATGTAGATATAATTATACAGAGGGGGGGGATGGGTTAGAGGAGAAATCCTTCCTGATTTTGGCAAGGAGGACCTGTGCCGATAAAAAAAATATAATGAAATAGTGGTCAAAAGGCACTCTTAATGTTTTGACCCACCCTCCACCATCCAGGAGTGTATCTATGCACACCTGAGTATGCAACTCGTAAATGGGGTTTCTCTTGTCTTTTAGGTTATAAACGATTCTCGTAGACGGCGTAGTAATTGTCGTCTGAATTGGTAAAGATCAAGGGAAAATTGGCAACTACCAAGTCTTACAACAGAGTGGATGGATTCTATTATTCGATTACTTTATTCTATGTGGACGATCCTTTGTTCTATTACTATCACAACCAAAATGATAACAAGAAATAAATTCATCCGGCAGTTACAATCAACCGCTGACTTGGTTATTATTATGCCTCAACGCTGGACCTTTTCTAGTTGGTAACCCCAAGGACCTTAGGATGGATTCAATTTGCTCTTTTTCTAATACTCAGAATATATTTAAAATACCATGTAGAAGGGGAAACAGCACCTTGATGTTATTCTTAATGATATTTTTAGCATTATCTCCCTCCTTTTGTCTTCCTTTTAAGACTTTTAAGTGTTATTTTTCAATAGAAAATGGCCACGACAACCCTTTTTACAATTATGTCTTTCTTGCTTTTAGTTACTTGGCTGACTACAAAAGATCAGTCCAATATTTCAAATTTTCAAAATCTTCAAGCAAAACCTACTGCTTTCCATTAAAATCTCAATGATTATTTTATGTCAAAGACAAATGGACTTCACAAATAAGGAAATTAATTACTCAAATATGAAGACAGATCAATTTTTCAGGAAATTGTCGATTTCATTGCGAAAATTAGGTTGAATAATTGTTTGATAGCAAACCAAACAATTTATATTTTGAGGATAATAAGTTATGCGAAGAGAATAGATTTAAATCTATCTGAATCACCTGAAGTTACCACCAATAACCTTTACATATCCCATGCTTACATTGTGCAAAGCCTTGCGGCATTAAAGAGCAGCCACAGGCTCAAGGAGTCAAAGAAAAGGAGTTTCAGGATTTTTTTTCGGCGGAGATATATTCGGCGGAGAAAAGCATCTTTGGGAACCTTACAATATTTCCAAAAAAAATATTTGAAAATTTGAACAGTATGCTATGTTACATTAATCTGTTCTTACTATTGAATACTAATGAATACGCAAGCACGTTATTACATTTTATAAATTTAATTAATGTAACAAACTTAGCTCAAGTCCCCTTCCAAAAATTTCCCTTTAAATTTCTTTCAGCAAAACGAAATTTCTTTCGGCGAATACATTATTTTCCTGACTGAGAGACAACGGGCAAACTCACACGAGCCATTATACTAGTAAATTATATTTTATTTTAATTGGCGGCTTTTGTGATTTCCATCCGTTAGAGAGGGGCATTAAAATTAACTAATGTCATTTAATTCAAATATAAAACCCAAACTAAATTTTAAGACACTCTCATTTTTATCTCATGTTCCAAATTTTACTCTACGGTATATCATATCTTCACTTTAAAAATGAAGGTTACTCTTTGTGTAGTTTTTTTTTTGGGGGGGGGGTGGTCAGGTGGCCCGTGCATTGTCTTTGAAATTTAAAAAAAGGAAACCCGAAAATTTTATTCACCTTGCAATCGTCATACGTAATTTACCAGCACATAATTTTCGCCCAATAAAATTCTTTTTTTCTATTCTTAGAATTAGCTATATTAAATTATTCGGGTAATTTTAAGTTTGTACATGAGATTCATATTAAATATTTCTTACAAATGCAGGAAATTATAACAGATACTAAAGTTTCTCTAAAAAAAAACAACTCCTAGATTAAGGTTGATTCGCAGTTACAAGTGCGAACACTTTTCGCGCCAAAATTGGAAGCCTCTTCCTAGCCCTGATAAAAATCCAATATTTAATATTTTATTTCATATGTGGTTTATTTTTATTCTATATAGAGAGAGTTTATATGTAAGATAATCAATATCCCTCAACCGTTATCCAAGGAATGATAAAAATATATTGTCTCGATCTATGTCAACTACCTTTTATCCTACTTTGCCATATGGGATTGGTGTTATATTGGGTATCGCTGAGTCTTGTATATGTACCATGTACAATATATACTCTAAATATGGAAAATTTATTCTAATTACATTTCCGATGTAAATCAATCTCCCTTAATTAAGTTTGAAAATCCGTTTTAAACTCTCATTTATTCATCAGCCAAATGTCCCTTTAAAAAATTCAAAACAAGAGACGATTAATTCAGAAGTACTTCATGGTACTTTGTAAAACTTTTGTTCAACAAAACAAAAGGCCCTTGAACATTCCAGATGCTATTTACAGATTTCAAAGGCGAGAAACTGGGGTTTTTGCATGCACCAAACTAATGAAATGAAATCCAATGGGCAGCCACAATATAAATTTGACACTCTTGCGCAGAGATTGCATGACAACCGTATAATTCATGTAGTTGGCTTCATTAATGGAGAAGTTAGCAGAAATATAATTGCACAATTACTAAACATTAATGCGTCACCAAGCCCGGAACTTATCACTATGGTCATAAATAGTGATGGGGGTGAGGTGGACGCCCCTTTACTCATTTATGACTGGATGACGCATTCAACGTCCATAGTACAGACAGTAGTCTCAGGAAACGCATTAAAGATGGCCAGTCTGCTTGCAACTGCGGGGGCCAGAGGCCACCGCTATTGCACGCCTAATAGCAAAATCATGGTTCACCAGCCGTGGGGGAATTTTTGCGGTAATCTCCCTCAGATGGAGATTTTTGGTAAGCGACTGACTTAAACAGGTGAAAAATTGAAACAACTGTACCAAATACACTCTGGACAACAATCTAATATAGTTGATCAATGGTTTATGCAAGAAAAATGGTTTTCACCAGAAGAGGCCATATAATTTGGCCTCATAAGCGCCAAGATTCCCAGATTCTCTTGCCATGTGTTTACGCTACAAGCTGAATGGAAGAAGGCCAGAACAATATTTGCCGCGTTACTCCCAAACATGCTCTTGTTTCCAAGAAATTCAAGATATTGCTCGTTCTTGTTTTGTTACAGTAAAAATTGCATTATCTCTTTTTATTAAATTTTCCCAAATAAATTTTTCAGTGCAACATAAAAAAAAAAAAAAAAAAAAAAAAAAAAAAAAAAAACAACCTCGGTGTAAGTAGAAATCTTAGTCCAATAGAGGAACTTAGCAGACTATATGAATTAAAATAAGAAAAGTAATATAGACAGAATTTCAATCACTTCTAATTAAGATCAAATGGACTTATAATAATTCAATATGAAAATTGTGTTAAAATTGTATGAAACAAACAGTAGACAAATTTCAAAATAATTTAAAACCTAAGGGCAAGCAAGTACTAATGACGGGACGTCATTCAAAAACGGGATGGGTAATAAGTACTATGTACAATATACACTCTAAATATGGAAAAATTATTCTAATTAGATTTCCGATGTAAATCAAACTCCCTTAATTAAGTTTGAAATTCCATTTTAAACTCTCATTTATTTATCAGCCAAATATCCCTTTAAAGCCAGAGATGATTATTTCAGAAGTACTTCACGGAACTTTGTAAAACTTTTGTTCAACAAAACAAAAGGCTCTTGGAATTCCAGACGCTATTGACAGATTTGAAAGGCGAAAAATTGCGGGTTTTTTGCACGCACCAAACTAATGAAAAGGATTGAAATCTAGCTGAAGTATTTTTGAAAAACAAAGTGGGACAATGTCTTAAACTTAGTCTGGTAGTTTTAGAAGTACTCTCACGAATGTGTATGTTTAATGATGAGAGATTTACAAATAAACTATTAGGTAGTTTGTCAGCACAATAGTCTGATTTTGTCAGCATAAGAGTAAAAGTGGCGGGCCCTCCGGAAGGAGAAGGGCCAATTGGAAAATAGTGATTACTGCTCAGAATCAGAATTCACGTCATATGGTAGTGAAGAAGTGTTTTTCGGATCCTTATATTATTATCATTCTTGTATTGAACATTCTCTTATTGACTATTCTTGCATTTTGAAGTTCGATGCTGTAAGATTAATCATGTAAGTCTAATAAACCTATTACTTTTCTATTTTCACAGTATCATTTTATATGTACGTATCTAGCTTTCAAGAGTAGCCATCTAGTTCGAATGCTGTCCATTGGTAACGCTTCCAATGTATCTGATAGCTTTATGAAGAATGATTACAGGACTTATTTGACAAGCTCCTTATTTCAAACCCCCCCCCCGTAACATCTGGCGAGGTCGTAAATTCAGATGAAGCGTACGAACTAGCTAGGCTACAAAATTCTCAATTTAAAATTTAAAATATACACTAGATACAGACGTATAAGAAAAAATTATTATGTATATATATATGTCTAAGCCTATAACCGCTAGGCTATAATAGAAAAACCCTTTTTATCTCATAGGAGATAATAAATTTTCCCAAATAGGTTAAGTAAAATTGATTTATTAAAGTGTATAATTCCACTAACTAAAAAACGTAGGAATGGCGGAAGAGCTAAGTGCATTATTACTTGCGCAGAAATTGGTCGCGAAAAATGTGGAATTAACCAAGTCTATTCCGCAATATGACGGGCAAACGGACGTTGATGAATTTAATATACAGCTAGCACAATTCGTAGAGTTAACAAGAACTGACCTGAAAACTTTAATAAGTATGCTGCTTCTAAGGCTAAGAGGGAAGGCATTAACTTTTGTAAAACAGATTGAAAAGACCGTCGGAGAAGATAATAATTTGCCAATAAACACAATAGAAAAACTATTGACGGCATTTAAAGACAGATTTGTTGAGACAAGCTCAACAAAAAAGCTAAGGCATGAAACAATATGCTTCGATTATACACAGAACGTACAAGAATATCTGCATAACATACGAATCTCAGTAGAAGCAAAGTATGGCAAAGGCTCAGGAGATTTATATGAAAAAATTATACTAAATGCATTTTTGCAAGAACTTCCTCCTAAATTATATAGGATGGTAATTTCAAAAAAAATTATCCAAACACTTGACCTTGCAAGTCAGGAGGTAGGGCGAATGATCGACATTGATACAATTGTAGCAAATCATAGCAAGACAAAAATAAATAGTATAGGCAAATCAAAAAGAAACACAACCTCTAAGGGTGATCAAGAATACCCAAATTTCTTTTCAATAGATAAATCCCCGCTGCCGCAAAGAATCAGAACACAAGAAACCGCCAGGAAGAAAAAAGTACGTTTTCAGCCTGTAAAACCAAATAATTATGAAAATAACCCAGTAATAAGATGTTATAACTGTAATCGCGTTGGACATATCGTGAAAGAATGTCGTTTTAGAAATAGAATGGCGGCATCATTTAATAGTGACAACACCATAAATACGCAATATTACGGAAGTGATTTGTTCGGGAGAAAAAATTTTAGTACCAGGGGCGCACAGAGATACACTCAGGACACAATATTCCCACAATACCCTCAAAACCGCCCACCGTTCATTCATAATGTATACCCACAGAACTCTTATAACTCTCCCCCCAATAGACAAAATAATTATCGGCCGACGGGAAACGCAGAATTTTCAAACCGACGGCAAATAGTTAACTGGCCCACGGGAAATGAAAATTTCTCGAGCCAACGGCACTTGCAGCCAGCACCAACAGCCGGCACTAATACCAGAAATACAAATTATCGCAGTAATACGTGGCAAATGAGGACAAATGTAAATCAATTAGATACACCTATGGAGCCTCACGTACCTGAACCTCTGATGCAAGCACCTACATATGAAAAAAATTCCTAGGGAAACGCATCAGGCCCCTCAGAAGAATAAATTGGACCCAGAAGGGGCCTCGGATATTTTACAGGTCCAAACCCATAGTAGTACCTTCCTTCAGTGATAATAATAATAAGTTACCCATATTAAATGATTTTTGTGTGGCAAATGTCTACTTTAAAGCTTTAGTTGACAGTGGTGCAACAGTTAACATTATAAGCTCAGGCATATTTAATAAGCTGCCTCCGCATATCAAGCGACGGAAAAATGACAATAATCCAAACTTAACAAGTGTAACAGGGCACAAGTTAGACGCAAAAGGTTCAATTCACCTTGATGTAAAAAGGGATAACAGAATTTTCCCCACAAATTTTATAATATGCAACAATTTTCCGTATGAAGCCATCATAGGATCAAATTTTTTAAAGTCAAATAAAATATTGCTAGACGTAGCAAACGAAAGGCTTGTCTACCCGGCTAAGCCAGGAACAGGAACCTCTATCTCGAGAAATATTAACCGAAGTTATAAAGAAAATGTAACAGTTAATAAAATTTCCGACGATATAGTGCCACAATCCTTTGAACCTTATGTCTCGCTACAAAGAGGACGTGACATAACTAGAAATCCATTTTCTTATTCCGTGCAGTATCGGAAAAATGAAGTAAATGTAGATAATAAGTTGATTGAATCTGCAAAAATAAAGATAGGAGATATGCGACAATATAGATCAAAAGAAATCAAGGAAATAGTGGAATTGTGGAAAAAAGTAGGGAACCCCAATATAGTTCAGGCGCAGCCAATATTATTGTCGGATAGTACTAGTCTAAACTTAATAGACAATGAAAATAAAGAAAAGTATGATGGATTCGAAATACGGAAAAAAACAATCCCTACCAGGACAATGCAAAGGATCCAAATATCGCAGATGATTGAACCAGTGGATAGCAAATCCAAAATATGGTTTGCAATCCCGTGAAAGGAAATTCCCGAAAATTTATTATGTGAAGAACAAATTATATCTTATGACAAAGGAGAAGGTTTTATTTGGGTGACTAATAAACATGAAAATGATACAATCACAATAAAAGAGGGAGCATGTTTGCTTCAAATCCAGAATATTTCGAAAAATGACTTAAGTAGGTGGGAAAATTCCAAAAGAAACCTAGTTAATGGCATTAAAACCTCAAGTAACAAATACCCCCTAACTAAACCGCAATTTTTAAACAAGTTTAATATAGATCATATTACTGACTCGGAACTCAAAGAGATATTATGTGAATTATTTTGGAATTTTAGAGATGTATTTTCCGCATCAGAGGATGATATAGGACTAATATCGTTCAACGAACATTCAGTTTTAACGACCGGCAACCCCGTCGCGAAACAGCCATATCGTGTACCGTATAAACACAAAGAATGGTTAAAAAATAAAATTCATGAGTTAGAAAAAAATGAGATTAAACGCCCTAGCATAAGTCAGTATTCAGCTCCAGTGATTTTAGTCCCAAAAAAGAATGGCGATATGAGACTCGTGGTCGATTATAGAGCTCTCAACAGGCAAGTAGTGAGTGACAAATCTCCCTTGCCAAGAATAGACGAGATTCTTGACTCTATTTCAAGCAAAAAAAAAGTTTTACTTCTTTGAACTTAACCCAAGGCTACCACTAAGTGAATATAGCAGAGAAAGACGTATATAAGACTGCGTTTTGTACAAGTAAATGTGGTTCATATGAATATTAGACAGTACCATTTGGAATTAAGACGAGTTTAAGTGTGTTATGTAGACCTTTATTGCATTTGTTAAGAGGATTAAAGAATATCATTCATTTTGTTGATGATGTTATATGCGTGGGAGAAAATGTGGAACAACATCTAGCAAAATTAGCTAAAGTGTTTGAAAAATTCAGAGAAGGCAATTTGAAATGCCGGCCTGAAAAAGTTAATCTATTACAACCAAAAATCAAATTTTTAGGAGTAGTAGTGACGCAAGGAGAGATATCCCCAGACCCAGATAAAATAAAATGTGTTGAGAACCTCAAACCCCCTAGAACTATGAAGGAAGTAAGAGGAATTTTAGGCCTTACTGGCTACTTTAGAAAATTTGTACGAAATTATGCCCAAATTGCGAAACCCCTCACGGAATTAACCAAAGGGAAATCCCAAAATGTTGCCTGTTCCCAGGAAGCCCAAACTTCCTTAGACCGTCTCAAAAAGGCACTCACCTCGGAACCCATATTAGCACTTTCCGATTTCGAGAATGGAAGGTTCATAGTTACGACTGATGCCAGTTCAAAGGGCATCGGCGCTATCCTTTCACAAATAATCCCAGTAGAAAATCCTAATCCTCCAGAGAAAACACCCAAACAAATAGAAAAAGTTATATGCTATTCAAGTAAAACTTTATCAAAAGGCGAAAGTAGTTATTCCGCCACACAATTAGAATTATTATCTATTATCCACCACTTGGACAAATTTAGACATTATTTAATTGGTAGAAAATTTATACTACGATCAGACCATAAAAGCTTGCAGTACCTGCGCACATTTAAAAACCCCACGGGCATTCTAGCTAGATGGATTATGAAAATCCAAGACCTAGATTACGAATCTGAACATTTAAAAGGTAAACAAAATGCAGCTTGTGACTTTTTGAGAAGATACCCAGAAAACAGTCCGTCGGAAACTGAAGAGAATGAAGTTAATGCTATTAATGCTAAAAGCAAACACAAATGTAAGAAAAACAAAGTCAAAGACACAGTAAAAGAAAATAAGCTTAACTATTGTCCCTTGTCCTTGGAAAATATAAAAAGAAAGCAAAAAAAGGACGAAATGTGTGTAGCACTAATTGATTATTTTGTGAATGATAATGCGTTACCGGACAAATTCAGAACTCTTAGAAAAGAGATAGATAATTTTTACTACGATTTTGATGAAGAGATACTGTGTACAATCGTGACTTCTGAGACAAATAGAAACCAAACACCACAAAACTTAATAGTGCCAGCACTAGAATATTTTCATTCAGACACAGGCGGACATTTAGGGGTAATGAAAACGTTCCATAAATTGAAACAATATTTTTATGTACAATCTGCACTGACAAAACTTAAAGAATTTGTTAGTACATGCCAAGCGTGTAACAAGGAAAAATCCCCAAGCTTACCCTAATCCCCCAATGGGAAGAGTTCCGGTAGCGAGATTCCCCTTCGATATCGTCTCATTTGACCTATATGGAACAAGTGGAGGTTTACCTGTTTCTAACAGAGGCCATACTTGTATTTTTTCGGTCATAGATCACTTTTCCGGATTTACATTAGCAAAGGCTTTAAAGAATCAAGGCGCTTATGCCACGACTAGGGCGTTGGCGAAATTATTTTTTAAATTTGGCGTCTCACATAAGTTCGTAAGTGACAATGGAAGTAACTTTGTTTCAAAAGTAACAAAAGACCTAATGAAATTTCTAAACATAAAAATTAGTCACATCTCCGTATCATCCGAAAGCCAATGGAAAAAAAGATGATAGTCATAAAATAGTTTTGAATGTACTAGTTATTTGTACAAAAGACAACGGCAAAAATTGGAACCAATTCTTACCTTCTTTACCTAATATAATCAAAACTTTCTCTTCTGAAACTAACAAGGAAAATCCTTTTTACTTACTCTTTGGTCGTGATTTTAGAATCTCATATGATGAAATCATAGAGTCCCGGCAATATAACAATAACTCAGAAGATTATAAACAAGAATTCATAAATAGGAGGAGAAAAACTTATAAAATAGAAAGACAAGAGTTGGAAAAATGTAAAATAAATCAAAAGCTAAGAAACCTACCCAACGTCAAAGGAAACATAAATTTTAAAATAGGAGACTCTGTCTACCTGAAAAATGAAGCAAAGACAGAAGGCAAGAAACTTTCTAATAAATATTCCGGACCGTACAGAATAATCAAAAGGTACGATAACGATTTTACATTTAAAATGGTAAACCCCGATAATGGAAGGACTTATAAGGCACATGTTAGCCGAATAAAAAGAGCCAAATTCCCCGAAAAATGGGTATCGCATCCCCCATCCACTGAATCATCAGACGCAGAAGATGACCCCCCTAAGTCAAGATTAGCAGAGCTAAAACCCTTCAATTTCGAACAAGATTATTTTGAAAATGAGAGCGATGAAGGAAACTTTGAAGAATTCTTAGCTATGAAAAACCTAATTATTCCAAAAAGAAAATCCTTAATACCAGTGAGCATAAAAATGCCAAAAACCCCAAAAAGTTCATCGTCAGAGAGTGCAGGAGAACTAGACTATACGATATCTCCTAAAACACAATTTTTCCCTGACAAAATTTCGACTCCTTGTCCACCCAAAAGATTTTCAGACGATATGGTTTCCCCCGCAAGTCCAATAGAGAGACCCCTGTCACTACAGGAGGAATTGAACAGAGCAGTAGAAACTCCGGGTATCATTGTAAAGAAAACGTCTTCTAAGGATTCAATTAAAACAAATCTGTGAGAAGTGATGGATTTCATAAATTATCCCATAATTATCAACTAGGCAAAGTACATTGCCTCGGACTCAAACCCCCAAGGACGACCGGGAAGGATAATTCCATGATATAACCGTATCTAAAGTCAAACCCAAACAATAGACTTCATGGAGGGAAACAATAGTACAAAAAATGTCCCATCCCCCTGAAGATATGGCATTTAAACAATGGAGAAACCCCGCAAAAACTTTTGATTCCTCCCAGAGTTCTCAAGAATCTTTCAAATCTTCCGAGTTGAAAACGCAAAGCGAGGAGTTAGAGAATAAACCCTCTACCTCCAGAGGAGTAGAAATTTACGAAGGAAGGGCAGGTGATACCTCAATAACACGAAGCACCACCTCCAAAAGTTCTAATGTGGAATCATCATAATCCAGTTCGGAACACTCTGACGACGAATTAGACCATATGATAACTAAAGAAATAGGGAAATCAGAACCAACTTCAGTAGCCGCACACGCAAAAGAAACAAATTTGAAAGGGCAAGAATTTTTGAAAAACAATATAAGAAATTTGATCTCATATCACTAGCTAAACCAAAAAATAAAAACCGCAAGAAACCGAAGAAAAAGTAACGACACAGTCAGCCAGAACGATTAAAAAACCTGACAGATGGAAATATCCCTAATTAATATTAAGTCAAGTATTCGTGGAGTAGGGAGGTTGTGTCTGCAACCTTCGACTAGTAGTTTCTTTTTATTATTGGTTGAGGGTGGTGGATTTCAAATCCCTTATGAAAATCAATTTATGATCATCATAATAGAGCTAGTAATATGCAAATAAAGTTAACCAAGTCAATAGTGAAAAAAATAATAATACAAGTAATGTCAAAGCATTGGCGATCTGGGAGAAAGGACCAATGTGGAAAGCTAGTGGTGGGCCGATGGTGACTAGTAGTGTTTTTAGGTCCTATTTGGCAGACTCTGCCTACCGGGTAGATGCACTAAGAAATTCGACAATTCCCCTGTAAATGTTGATCAATCAATTTGATAATCTATACGTACGTGGGAGAAACTGTGCCTATACTCCTCCGTGGAATTCAACTTACAATCCTACAAAATAAACCATGGAAACCATCCCCTGCTCAGTATTGAGTTGTGTAATCAAACCTAGAGAGACTCCCCACATAACGTGGTCGGACTTTTTAAGTGGAGATCTGGGGTAAGCCCACCCACAAACAGTGGTTGATTTGTTGGGGGGTGGTCTCCTCCCCGAATTCCCTACGAGAAAATCGACCCATGTCACAACCTAGATTGATATTATCCAAAACAAAGAAATTACCAGTACAAAGAGTCTAATTACGGACTGAACATTTCTAGATCATGGCAACAGAATCAAAGCCCATCCGTAAAGCGATAATAGATACGGAGTTTATTACAATTATGAATGCGAAAGAGAACCTAATATATTCAGCAGCCATGGTAGTCGTGGACGAACAAGGAAAAGAGATAAATGCAAATGAATGGGATTTAACCTATAGTCTTAAAGGATATACACCCCACACGTATCAGTACGGACTAACACTAGCAAACACCCCTAAATATTACCCAGCTAGAGGGGACGTTAAAACAAGATATAAAAAAAGAAGCGCAAAACAACTTGGTTGTTTGCAGTTATAATAATGGGACGTTTGCAAAAGAATCTCAATATCAAATATTTCTATTCCAAAGGACCCACTCAAACAGACCTCTTACTCCTTGATAAATGAAGAGCTCCAAAAATTTGTTATAATATAGAAAACTATCCCCAACGTGTTAAGTACGAAGGCATACATCATCCCTATCAGAGATTCAATATTACAAACAATTTTCGTTTTACCCAGGATCGGAAGAATATAAAGCCCTAGGTAGTAAACTATTTTTGAAACGTATGAAAACACATCAAAGAAAAAGAGACGCATATAAAGATAACAGTAGGAAAATTAAAAGAAGGGTCTAAACTGTAAACTTAACAAATGTAAAACACAATAATTATAATCATCACAGAAACCTTAGTGTAAGAGTTATTGTAGCTTCACCCGCGATGTATTATTCATTAAAACTAAATTAAAAAATTTCTAGATATACGCTGACTTCTGACGATTGCTCACGCGTACAGCCTTCACCGAACCAACATAAAACGGAACTAATGAAAAGACCGGCTAAAAATCAGAAAGAGATAACCTGCATGGAATATTACAGACTCCTTTAGGTAGATAATTAATTTATTAACAACATGAAAAAATTTCCTAGTTGCCCGCAATTAAATAAACCACACCTAGTGTTAGGAGCAGTATATCACCCTTATCCACAGCGTCTCGCGTATAAAAAATGTCATAGTCTAAATAACATGAATAAATTATTCAGCGAATATGTATTAATAAGGGTAGTAGAAGAATTAGACTTTGTCACGTTACATTTCCTCCTAAAACCACCTAGAAGTTCCCTTGAAGATTGGGTAATCTTAAGAATAACGGCAAGTTTAGTATATTGTAATTTCATTCCAAGAATAAGGCCCAAAACAATAGAAGTAACCAAACTGGCGGCTAACATGACATTTAGAACTCTCTTACATAAAATCCCAATGTCAAAATATCCCCTAATTGCTGAATTTATCGAAGAAAATCTGTGGCAAACCCAAGATGAAAATTGTATCGCGACAATATGGCCCCTTAAATTTCTCACATTGCTAATCGATCGAGGGTATAACCTACTGAATGGAGGAAAATTCCTTACAAGTTTATATAAAAATTGCTGGAATTTTGACGGCATAAACCCTGAAATAAAATCCAATACAATGGAAGTTACCGCGCGAGATTATAATGACATAAAGAAAATCGCACTAAACCTTTTTAAAGAAGATGAAAATTTTGGATCCAAGGCATTTCCCAATTTTGGTATTATTGTACGTGAACAAAAATGTTGTAACGCGTCACATATACAATTAATTTTTAGAGTAATGAAAGTTATAAATAATCGACCTTCCCTAGCCAAACTACGTCGCAAGGTAATTCGTGAAAATATGAACAAAAATAGCATAGTAAACACATTGACCAACCTAAAACTCCCGAATGATCTGTTGGTCTATCTTATGCACATGGACACAAATGAAAATAACGAAAACAACGTAGTATTTGAATTGAAATTTCTAAGCACAAATGTGTTATCATGGGAAGTTCATCGCCTCAATACCATGCTAGCACGATTAGAAATACGCGAAGGATTACCGAAGGATACGGCAATCTTGAAATTAAATATAGATGAGCATTGAAGAAATCATATTTATAAATAGAATTAAGGTGTGCTAACGATAAGACATATCGTAAAACCCCCTTGTCTTTTAAGTTTCCTCTCTTGAAAATATATATGTTGTAAATATAATAAATTGAGTAACTTGATGAACTAGTGTATATTCTATGCTAAGTTGAACCATATACTTACCTCAATGCTCTCGTGTAAAAGAATAATTTTTGCATTAATGCAGAGCCTAATAATATTGCTTATAATAATGCCATAAAGTCATTAAAAGATTGATAACGAAAATAGGCTACCAGTGTATTTATGTGTATGTTAATTGCTTACTTATTTATATGCCACTTTCTAGATACAAAAAAAATATACACCACTTGGCAATTGTTAACTAAGTGTTTGAAGTATATCTCGACCAGTCATAACAGTATATCATCACCAGAGTAAAGATAGAATTTCCATAACAATTCAAATTTTAAGATATCGTTCACCAACAAAAACTGTATACTATGCTTATAAATCAGTCTTGTTTAGTCAATGATGTAAAATAGTTCAAAAATTAAATCAACAAAAAATTATCATAATAAGACGGTCCAATTTAAAAATTAAAAATGCTTTAACAAAAAAAAGAGCAAATAAAATTAATTTTCCAAAAATAGGTAAAATTAATAACAGATTAATTTTAGAAACAAGCAAAAACGGTGAGGCTTAAGAACATCATCATAATCCTCGTTGTTCACGCAGCAGCCCAAGATATTGTAAAACATGGAGTAATATTTAAGCATGGTAATTTGCTCCTAGCCAGCCATAATGCATGGAAAATCTTTATGAAATTGGATCCCAAACCATTTGAAACCTTATTTCAACAAGTGACGAGACTGGAGAAAAATACATTTAACTAAAGGAATCCATATTTCAATTCCAAAGATCAGATAAAGGATTACGGGCCAGTAAAATGATGCATAGTAAGGACAACAAATAATCCCAAGTTCCATCTTTCCCAAAACTAAAACAAAAATTTATAATAGATGATTTCGACAAAAAAATGGCGGGAATAGACATGGCACTAGGAACCGGTACCAGAGAAAATAGAAGGAAAAGGTCAGAGAATAACGTTGAACGCTTGCCGAAAGATCTTACCGCGATGAAACCCATAGAGAATACCAAACAATTGACTCCAAGGAAAGGAAAACTTTACGATGGAAATTACGCGATGCTAAACGAATAACCGAACCTATGGACTTTTCTCACGGAATTATGGCAAAACTATGCTGAGAAAAATGTTACGAAGCAAATATTGTCCAAACTCACAAAGGAGAAGGACTACAAACAAATTATTAACCTAAAGGAATTGAAATTTTCAAATACATAACAAGATAATAGGAACGAAAACCCTACCGAAAGGAAAGAAAAAGACACAAAAACAACCATGCCTGTTTATGAAACACCAATAAGAGAAATACAATCTTCAATGTCGGAAACTACGACGAACACAGTCCCAGAAATGAGCGCACTCACCTAAAAATTTGACCACGCTGACTTATCTAAAACCAACGATAATAACAAAATGGACTTGGTCAGCAGGGCCCACGTTTACGCGCACCCAGCCGAATTTCATTTTTACTATAGGCCTAAGGGCAAGAACTCCAGTAAGACAAACAATAAAAGTACAAGCGGTTAAACCAAAAGAAAAGAAAAATAATTATGAGAAAGAGGAAGAAAATGACTACGTACACAAGAAGTGTTGGACCATAGACGGTAAACGCGCTTGTGCTATATTTGCAATGGCCGACGAGCCAGCAAAAGAAGATATTGAACCATTACCTGATCTAAGAGAGAAAAACGCCCAAAAAGTGTCAACTCACCAAGCCTTTTTAATATTATACAGACAAAGATTACAAGCTCTGTTTGAACTATTCAATACGGAAATACAAAAATTAAAACAAAGTACGACGCGAATTTTTGAAGTATTTTTTCGAAGAAGTAAATATCGGAGGTCTACAAGCCTAATTCCCATCGTCGGAGAACTCGCCTCCCGCCTTTTTGGTTTAACAACGGAGGAAGACCTGAATATCCTAAGGGAAAATGTGAAAAAGCTAAATAATGCCATGAACATAACGTTACACGTCCAGAAAATACAAGCAAGTATAGCTAACTACCAAAGAGATAAAGTCGAAATGATATCAAAGAAAATCTCAAAAACTGTAAATGTAATGAATTACTTGAGGAACGAAGTGGATCGCGTAGTGACAGATACGAGTCTTACAATGGTATCACTCGATATAATTAACATGTCATTACTAAATCTAGCAACAGACGTTAGTAAATTCGAATTCGCATTATTTGCCCTCAAGGGAGGACCCTTGCCATACGACCTGGTAGACCCTTCCAGCTTAAAAAGCATTTTAGATGAAAATAAAACACACCTAACGTTTGATTTACATTTACCTATAGAACCAGAAGTATCAAATTTATTCCTCTATTATACAAAGCTAAAAGTACATATCACGGAAATAAATGAACAATTATTCGCAGTAGTGACAATTCCATTGATAAACCAACAATCCATATATGACTTATACAAAATCTCGACCTTTCCTGCTAATATAAAGAAAACGAATTCATTTATGACTATCACACCTGAAGCAGATTACCTACTCGTTGATCAAGATAGACGAAAATATGCCCTAGCGAACCCCCAAGATTTAAAAGAGTGTGTGTCATTCAAAAACCTAGTTTGCCAACTTGCGTTACCTATTTACAATGTTAAGTCTGGATCTTGTATGTTGGATATATTCTTAAAAGACACACAACAGGAAGAAATACCCAATTTGTGCGAAGAATTAATAGTAAGTAATAAACGAGAGGTATTCATACACCTTATAAATGACCTTTGGTTATTTTCTGTTCCAAGAGAAACCGTTGTAAATTTATCCTGCTACAATAATACAGAAAAAATCGACCCAAGTTACAGGACCCAATTACTACTACAAGATCTGGGTACGATAACCATAAAACAAGGATGTCGACTTGTAACTAAAGAATGAACAGTTCAAACGCCGTTAATTACCACGAGCACAAATATAATAAGTCCTAGAATAATCAATTTTAAAGCAATCAACCTATCGTATACTATTCCCAATATAGAGAGCGAGGAAATGAAAACCTCGATATGGTCCAAAATAGAAAAGAATAAAGGAACGTTACCACTTACAAGAATAAGCGAAGCATTAGACTCCCAGATACCCCTATTTACTAATGAAGACCAGAGATTAACGTACGTAGATGAGAGATACGGATTATTCTCAACCAATTTTTGGTGGAACATACTACTGACTATATTTGTCGTATTCGCGATTTCCTTGACTATGAGAGCCTTACTGAATTTTGATTATGGAAGAATTTTGAGAGTAAGAAGGCAAATCCCAAAGGAAGACCACGGGGAAGTGGCAGAAATGCAAAATTTAAGCCCAGAACCCCAATAAAACGCATAAGGCCAAGAAAAAGGGAAGACATTAGAAAACGAGTGGGTATGGAGGTCTCCACTTGTCCTTGCTATGTCTATTTCCCTCCATGTAGTATCATTTACGTAAAACCGTGTGGCTATGACGCTACAACATGCGTTTCTTTAACAGCACGGACGTGCGTGAACAGTGAAGGCATGAAATGTGTTGTAAAGTAGACCTCAAATTTAATGATGTAGCGTAAAATTTGTTTAAATGATTATTATAAATCTAAGTAAAAATAGTTAGACGTTAAAAGAATTAAATAAAGTGTATTTAATAGTGTATGCTAAGGAGCATAATGAGAAACCTTGCTTCATAAAAATTAATCTCTTATATCATTATTATATCATGATAACCTAGAAGAAATTTCTATGCTTTTAAAGTTCCAAGGAAAGCCTCATAAGTGTTTCCACACATGTAATAAAAATGTCATTTTATTAAAAATCAATGTGTGTATATAATAATGTCAGTGCATTCAAATTGTATTATAAAGTAAAATGTACCCAATTGGTACATGACCTATTTGCATCATGACTACTCATCTTAAAGAAAGTGTGTTTCTGCCGAGTTATTTTATTTCAGGAATTGGAACGGCGTGTCAAATACTAATCCGGCCTATGCAACACCCAATGCAAGTATATCCCAGTAGCACCTATTTTCATCACATCTCTACCAACGTAGAGTACTCGCCATAAAGCCCAAAGAACTCTCATCCAAGCTTCGCCCACCAAATTACGGATACCTTTCAATCAAGGAGACGATGATCGTTCAACGAAGAATAATTTCTTCAATTACAAATCATATTGTGTATCAGGTAACAAGTCTCAGTATCCAGTACTTTATAAACATAACAATCCTGAGAATCCAATTATCAAGCATAAAATGTAAATGAATACATCATCCTTAACAATAAGATCGATGAACCCAATTTAACATGTCTAACGTGTTAAACAATCCAATTCAGCAGAATTTTACATGTCGACGATTCACATGTCAAAATCCCTTCGACCATTTCTCAATTACGAAACTACAGAGACAATAGAAATATTACCGTAAATATTAAGATATAAATTTTGAAACATGGACTTGGAAACTTGAATCGTTCTTTGAGTTCAAGTTCGTTGAATGTTACAATAGCAATCACGGTGAATGACCCCTCAGTGATAAGTACTCCTACCATAAAACAAAGACAGTATGTTAAAGGAGCTACTAAAGTTTGATGTTGACCCACTCCAAATTCAAACATCATTCTCCTACGATTTACCAATGAATCTCCATATAAGTTAATGAAAACAAGCCATGCACGAACAATTTTATGAACTATAATATTTAAGTGCACGAAGGAATAGTATTACATGACAATTACATTTTCTCCGTAATTAAAGATAACCGAAAGACGATATGTTATATCCCGCTGTCTTAAAATAATCAACATCTCTGCCATCAACATAATTCCAGTGCTCAAAACTTCAACAACAAAGCACCCTACAAGCCATTTAAAAACATCAGGTGAGAACGAACCCTAATGGCGAAATTACACGCACCTGTAACCAAAGTTTAATAATTAGAAAAATCACTTCGTCTGAGATGAACGTATCTATAATGTGATACTAACCTGTGAAGAAACTATACATGAAGTATCTTAAAAGTTTTGTTTCAACAAGACCAATGAAGGACTATAATTTGCAGCAGAAAAAGCGAGTATACTAAAGGACACGTGTAGGGGTAAGATAGGTGTGAACTTATATCACGTATTATTAATTTTGACAACTCAACAATATTGATATTATATTATTGGGGTTTACATAACAAACAACCCCAGTGAAAGTGTTTCTGTTACCAGTGAAAATGGTAAACATAATATCGTGTGTTATAAATTATTCATGTATGTATTACTATATATTTAGGTAGAATTATGTGTAGCGTTGTCATATTATTCGTTTAATTTAGCATAAGACAGGAAACATAGTTATTCCGTAGCTAGCATAAGATAGAAAAAATAAGATAATCTTCAAAAAAAAAATTTTAGTAGTAATAGAATAAGCTCAAGCTTACCAAATATTGTTAGAAATATAGGAATTATCAGTGTTAGATGTAGAAAAAAAAACCTCGGTGTAAGTAGAAATCTTGGTCTGGTAGGGGAACTTATCAGACTATATTAATCTAAATATAAAAAGTAATATAGACAGAATTTCCATCAATCCTAATTGAGATCAAATGGACTTATAATAAGTCAATATCAGTTAAAATTGTATGAAACAAACAGTAGACAAATTTCAAAATAATTTAAAACCTAAGGGCAAGCAAGTACTAATGACGGGACGTCATTCAAAAACGGGATGGGTAATATGTACCATGTACAATATATAGCCTAAATTTGTAAAATTTATTCTATATAAATTTCCGATGTAAATCAAACTCCCTTAATTAAGTTTTAAATTCCGTTTTAAACTTTCATTTATTCATCAGCCAAATGTCCCTTTAAAAAATTCAAAACAAGAGACGATTATTTGAAAAGTACTTCATGGAACTTTGTAAAACTTTTGTTCAGAAAAACAAAAGGCTCTTGAACATTCCATACGCTATTTACAGGTTTCAAAGGCGAAAAACTGCGGGTTTTTGCACGCACCAAACTAATGAAAAGGATTGAAATCTAGCTGAAGCATTTTTGAAAAACAAAGCGGGACATTGTTTAAACTTAGTTTGGTAGTTTTTAAAAGTACTTTCAGGAATTTGTAGGCTTAATGAGGAGAATTTTACAAATAAACTATTGGATAATTTGTCAGCATAATAGTCTGATTTTGCCAGCATAAGATTAAAAGTGGCGGGCCCTCAGTTCATTCAATGCACCCGTAGTAGTAACATCCCTGTGCGAGCGCTGTGTAAAATTTGCTGTGAAATATCTTGGGCGTTCGTTTATCGATCTATTTGAAAATTATAAACATTATTAGATAGAGAACAATACAAAAATTTATTTGATAAGTTGACAAGTGAAGTGCCTAGTGAATTATCTTGGGCGTTCGTTTATCGAGCTATTTGAAAATTATAAACATTATTGGATACCAATATGGTTAAGAAAAGTTGAAAGCGATCAAGACAAAGCGATTTGGACGAGTCTAGAGGGTCCACGGAATCGACTGATAATTTTTCACAGTTGGATAAAATCCTTGCAATCGTCGAAGAAACTAAGAATGATATTGTGGAAATAAAAAGGGAAATCAGTGACATTAAGTCTGGTTTAGCGTCCCTAACGTCTCGTGTTGAAGATTTGGAATTAGCAAAAGTGACCCACGAAAATGAGTTATCCAGTATTAAGCAGGAAATATCGGCAATACGTAAACACATTGCAAAGGAACCCGGTTTTGGTGAGTTAGCTACGAGAGTCCTTGTGGTAGAAAACATGGATAGAAGAAGGAATATTATTCTATGGAACATTAAAGGTGAATCTAAGTCAAAAGCTAAGGAGCATGTTAACGCTTTACTTTCCCATTATCTTGGGATTAATACCCAATTTGAACTACTTGAGTTTACCGATCGATTTATCAAAATCCAGCTCAAGGATGATAAGGACAAATTCTGTATCCTTCAGGGAAACAAGAAATTGCGTGAAAACCCGTTCAGAAGAGTAGCCGGAAATGATCGATTTATCAAAATCCAGCTCAAAGATGGTAAGGACAAATTCTGTATCCTTCAGGGAAACAAGAAATTGCGTGAAAACCCGTTCAGAAGAGTAGCCGGAAGTGAATCTCCCTATGTCTATACAACAGATGATGTGACAAAAGGTGTTCGTGACATTCGTAACTCCCTGAAAATCAAACAGAAAGAATTGAGAGAAAAGGAAATCAGTGCTTGGATCCCCCCATTCGTCCCACCTGTATTATGCTAGATTGAGAATGAGCAAAAAGTGAAGCTTAAATGGTATAATGTCGTATAAGTCAAATGCATAAAAAATGTATCGGAAGTGGATTAAAGTGGTTTTTTAGTATGTTTGAATGGATTTATGATTGTAGTTAGTTGTGATTTAGCTCAGGTATCCGTGATTAAATTGCGCTCGCCTTCGGGTGATGATAAGGATAATGGTTAGAGTGAGTATGATGTCAAATATTGTTTATGTATTACTTTTTTGTTCTTATTTTTTATTTTCGAAATTTTTTGTTGCCTTTTATTTTTTTTCTTTATTTTTTTTTATTTTATTTATATCGGCTCACGGATACGGGATGAGAAGTTTTTTTTGAGTTTAGATTATGGATGAGTTAATTTTTTTAGAAATTCCTGCTGGTAGGTTGGAGGAACTTTAAAAAAATACTCTTGACATTAATAATTTTTTTCATAGGTTTTTGTCACAAGATCAAGATTTGCCAGATTATTATAATGCACATAAAAATAAATATTTTTTTTTTCATGATCTTCCACATTTAAATAATAAATTTAAACGACTGTCATTTTGGAATTGTAGAGGATTAAATAGCAGCTTAAATTTTTTGCATGATTTTCTTAAAGGGTCGTCAACAGATGTGTTAGGAATTTGTGAAACATTTCTTGATAATAATAATACATTCCAATAGTATAAAAATTATAATTTTTTTGATGCTAGTCCAAAACAGAATAAGAGAGGAGGAGTTAGTATTTTTATACGAGATGATTTTCCATCTTCTTTACGTACTGAATTCATGGTTTGGACTGTTGAGATGCTATTTGAGAGTTGTGTAGTAGAAGTGCATGATGGAAGAAATACTTTTTTGGTAATTGTAGTATATCGGCCACCATCGTCTAGTATTCAAGAGTTTTTAAGTCAATATGAGTCGTTGTTAGATGCCCTCACCCAGCAACACCATCCATTTTATGTAAAGGGGGATTTTAATATTGATTTAATGCGACATAATGTTTCGACATCGAATAAGGGATTAGAATTTTTGAATATTTCATTTTTACATAGTTTGTCACCTACTTGTTTACTACCATCAAGAATCAGTGATAACCATGCAACTCTTATTGATAACATTTTTACTTCTGAAAATTGCCTTGATACCCATATTATTTTGAATGATACATCTGATCATTGTGTTGTTGTTTCTGACTTCTCTGGATCAGGAGTGGAACGTTAAAAGAGACCAGATAAAAGTTATAAAAGGATAATTCACCAAAAAAAGATAGATGAGATGAAAGTAAAAATAGGAGATATAGATTGGAATGATGTCCTAAATGTTGAAGACCCGAATCAGTCAATTGTTTTATTTTAAAGTAAATTTAACCAAATATTCGACCAAGTATGTCCTATGGTATTAAGAAAGAGTAAGGATTTGCCTCGTAAACCATGGGTTACTGAAAGCCTGTTAAAGAGTATAAAAGAAAAAAATAGATTGTATAAGGTGAAGATGCAGTACCCAAATGATATTAATATTGAAAATTTTAAATATAAAAATCGGTTAACTCTTGATCTCAGAGAAGCGGAAGCAAAATATTATCAAAATGAATTTCGCAAATGTGATTCACCTCGGGAAACATGGAAATTAATAAATGAAAAAATGAATAATGTTAAAACAAGAAATATTCCATCTCGCATTACAAGTCATGAAGGAGTCAAGATAACTGATGAGAGAGGGATGGTGGAAGCATTTGCTGACCATTTTAGAAAAGTTGGACATGGTCTGGTGGATCAAATCTCTGCTGGAACAAATAATCATAGAAAATATTTACCAAATAAAGTAGATAATACTATATTTATGTATCCTATCCGGTTCTCGGAATACCAACCAGCCGTTACTAGTTTGAAAAAGGGATTGTGGACAGGGTGTGATTTCATATCAACGTTTCGCTGTAATGATTAGTTGGTGTACTTTTTCAGTCACTTTTAAAAGTTTTCAAAAATTGCTTAAAAAATGTATTTTTCCCAAATTTTCTTGAATTAGCTAAAATTTTAAAGTTGTTTAAAAAAGGTGATAAAGATAATATAAACAATTATAGGCCAATTACTATTTTATCACCTTTTTATAAAGTTTTTGAAAAAAAAAAAAAAAGAAGATTTATTTCATTTCTGGAAAAGAATAAGTTTTTTTTCTCCTAATCAGTTTGGTTTTTTGAGTGGTAGATCAACAGAGCAAGCAGTAGCTGCTTTACATCATTTCTTATCAGAGGCTATGGATGATAGTTATTTGGCGGCAACTATATTTTTTGACATAAAAAAAGCTTTTGATACAATAGATCATGCAATTCTTTTTGATAAGCTGGAAAATATAGGAATCCGTGGAATAGCTCTGGATTTAATGAGATCGTATTTATCTGAAAGAAGTTTTAAAGTCCAAGTTTGTGAAGAATCATCTCATATTTTCCCGTTAGAAAATATAGGGGTACCACAGGGATCTGTATTGGGGCCGATACTTTTTTTGATTTATGTAAACGATCTTCCAAATTGCATTCCGTCAGGTGATGAGCTAGCAATAGTGTGTGCGAAGGATAAAGCAAGTAATTTGAAGGCAGGCAACGAGGAGGACCTACGGTTGTACCTGGAGGTTGTTGCTTTGAATGTAAATTTTTAGTCTCATGCTAACCTACTAATACCTAATATGGAGAAGTTAGACTTTAGGGTTTTTGGAATAAGTTCGAGGTCAGTGAAGCGTGTGTCATTTCAAATTATTAATATTGGAGCTTCCTCCATAAAAAGAGTGGATTTATTTAGATATTTAGGTATTTATATTGATTCAACTCTGTCGTTTAAGACGCATATTAGTAAACTTAAAGCAACAGTGTCCAGGAATCTCGGTTGTTTGCATAGATTAAAGTTTCTGTTTCCATAACAAATCATTAGAACTTTATATTTTTCATTAATTGATTGTTATTTCCAGTATTGTTTGACTGTTTGGATGCTGACTTTCCCTTCACATTTACGAGGACTCCAAATTGTTCAAAATAAATCAATAAGAATTTTGGACCATTTTTTAGCACACCCTAGGAAGACAGAGGAATTATCTGAAATTAAAACATCTTTTCTATTTCTTGATATTCTGGATTTACAACAAATTTTGCACCTTAATTTGGGCATATGGTTTTTGAAAATCCAACATAAAGATCATTTTTTCAATAGTATGAAACTTTTGGTTGAAAATAAACATATCCTTTTATCAAGAGCTAGGATTAAGTTTCTTTTCCCGTTTGTTAAAATGGAGAGATCCAGACTAAGTTTAAGATATCAACTTCCTCATATTGCGAATAAATATAAGTTATTTGAATTAGTAAGTGAATCACCGTCAATATACATATATAAAAAGAAATTGAAAGAGATGGTCCTATCAGCCTACAGTAGTGGAGATTGATTGTACTATTGATTTATTTATAAATTGTTAAGTAAATCCCATCCCTATCTCCGTGAGTCGATAGTTAAGTTATGTATGTTTTTTTTTTTTTCTCATTTCTTCTTTAAGTTTAATTTAAATCGTGTTATGTTCTTATCAAATTTTCTTTTATTTTGAAGTTATGTTATCGGGAAGTGTATTTTTTTTCCCCTATTGTTTGATAAAGGAGACATTACGAGATTCCTCTCTTCTCCTTTGTATAAAATTTATGTATATGTTTTTGTTAAATAAAGTCAAGTCAAGTCAAGTCCGGAAGGAGATGGGCCAATTGGAAAATAGTGATTATTGCTCAGAATCAGAATTCACGTCATATGGTAGTGAAGAAGTGTTTTTCGGATCATTATATTATTATCATTCTTGTATTGAACATTCTCGTATTGACTATTCTTGCATTTTGAAGTTCGATGCTGTAAGATTAATCATGTAAAACTAATAAACCTATTACTTTTCTATTTTCACAGTTTCATTTTATATGTACGTATCTAGCTTTCAAGAGTAGCCATCTAGTTCGAATGCTGTCCATTGGTAACGCTCCCGAGGTATCTGATAGCTTTATGAAGAATGATTACAGGACTTATTTGACAAGCTTCTTATTTCACCCCCCCCCCCCGTAACGTATAGACGCTGTTCTTCTTCTTTTTTTAAGTTTCAATTCTTTCATAATAAGGTAAGACAATCCGCAACTAAAAAAGTATTTAGTTTAATGTAATTAAACTGTCGCAGTTTAGTCTAAAACCAATAAGTTGAATGCTATGTTGTAGTTTTGTTAATTACTTCTTGCTCTGAAATATTGGTTTTGCTATGCATAGTGTTCTGTTCCAACTTTTATGATATATATAATTATTTCTAGAGGGAAGTGTTGAATAAAATCATAATTCATTTTTTTCGTTTAAGCATCATCCGCCATCTATGCTAATAATCCTGCCAATATGAGTGAAGCTATCTTTTTCTTACCCAATGTCAGTTCTTCAACTTTACTTTTTCCCAGTTTAAGTGACTTAGTCTTCTTAAGATTGGATCAATTATATTCTCTTAAAACTGGTATCTACGGCCTCTATCTGTCACAAATGCATTATAATAAGTAATCTTCGTCCTAAAGAAACAAAGTTATTCTTTAAAATAGTTAAACTTACGATACTCATACTGATGACCTTCCTGAGAGATTTGTCTTGTTGAAGTTCTACTAAAATTGCGCGGAACTTCCTCATTTCCATAAATCTTATTCGTAATGGTAAAACTTCAAACACCTCATATTTAAAAGACTCATTTACCAAATGAACAGCACCGAGCTTTTATTATTTTTAATCCCTGTTTTGCCAACTCTAGTTCTTTCTCGGAAAATAAATAGTCCTTCGCTTCAAAAGTGTCACAAACTTCTTTTATTCATATCGTATTAATATACATTATATTTAGAAATAATAATAACGTTCTCAAAGTGTACTGATCCTTTAACTGTGAATTTATCATAATTACTAATTATATACATGGTTTTATTATCTTTTTGTTTAAATTTAGTAAAAAACCATAATAATTTAATTAGCTTTTACTCTAAAGCATAGCTTGTCTGTGCTTAAAAACAAAACAAAAAAAATGAAAAAGAAAACAAACAAAGAGACAGAGCACGTAAATAGAACATAAACGCTGAAAATAAAGACCGTTATATACAAACGAAATGGAACAAACAATGTATAAATAAACGATAGAAACATAATCAGCAGAGGGCCAGCACTCACAGAGGAGCAAGGAGTGAAAAAGCATGAGAGATAATCGCTTATACGTCTCTGACGGGCCGGGCGTGTCAATATTAGGTTAGCAAGCAAAAATAGATCTGCAATTTTAGTTAATCCAGTAGTAACGTACCGAGTTAAATACCAATACAATATTTTCCTGCTTTGCCATCTATCTGTATCTTCCAGACCTTCAGAAAAATTTCTTCATGCCTTACTTAGTTTTCATGTACATTCAGACCTCCTTTATTGAGCATAACACCTACCTCAGTTAACAAATTCTTTCTTTTGATGTTTTAACCACTTGTCCAATCATTAACATGGATGTTTTAACTAACAAAGATAAAATCCAAAAGAAATGAATATGCCACAATTATGGCAAGGTTTCTTTAGTTTTTCTGCCCCATTTCATTCCGTTTTCTCCTTTTGCCTTTCCTTAACACGAAGTTCATCAAAAGAATCCATATACAGGGGGATATAACCAAAGCCTTCTAACTGCCCCCGCTGCAGTTTTATTTTCGTACATTGCACTAATCACTTTAATATTTTTGTCTGGTATACCATACAAGATTAAGACCTTCGCTACGCTGTTCTATCATCTGAATCGTAAGCTTGCTCATAATCTAAAAAATTGAAGACTAAAGGTGTTTGATGACTCAGGCAGTTCTCAATTACTAACCTAAGAATAAAAATTGGTGACATATTCTCTAGCGAAGCTATATCAGATTAATTCTTATATACTATAAACCCTCATTATTATTACCTCTTTTATACAGGGTTTAATAAGGGTTTTCAAATATCGCTAAGTCCTTTCTGTTTTTAAAAAATTATATTCATAGCCTCCAGAACCTTATTTCTAACCTCATAGCCACCATATTTAAGAAACTCATTAACCAAAGTATCTGCATCTGGGACCTTGTTGTTTTCTAATCCTTTCAGTACTGTCCCTAATTCTTCCTCCAAAAATAAATATCCATTTACATCCAAGTTAACGCAAATGTTTTCATTTTTCTCCATGTCTTTTTCGCGGCTCTATTCTGGTTTAGCATATTCTCAAAATGTTCAGCTCATCTCCCTTTAACCATTTCCTTATCACTAATTTTGGCCCCTTTCCTATCTTTAACTGGGACAAGTCCAGATTAACAACTGTCTCTGAATTTATTAACATATCAGTAAAATATTTTACTGTTATGCCGTATAACTGCATCTTCTACATCCTCGGCAATTTTATCCATGGCCTCAACTTTACACAACCTTAGTTCACATTTTTATGCTTTCTCCACTTTACTTACATTCCTTTTGTTTTCACTCGATCTATCGCTGAGATAATTCACGCGCAAGTCCCTTCTTCTCTCTATCAAAAATAAAGCTTTTTCACGACTGTTCCCAGCTGCGCTCCTAACTTTCTCCCGAAAGACACTATCAGCAGCTTGCAAAATGTTTTTTCTAAAATTATTCCAGTCATCCACTATATTGTCAAATTTTAAATTCTCAAGTTTAGTGTTCAACAGTTACTGGAGAGTTTCTCTCAAATTAGTAAAAGTAAAAGTAAAAAGTAAAGTAAAAAGTAATAACGTTAAAAGTACTAACGTCATAAACTTCTGCAAGGTGGTTACCCTTCTGAAATTTGAGCTTTAAATTAACCCTAGACACTATAAGATGGCGATTTTTACTTTTAACATCAATAACAGCACTCATGTACATCCTAGTATCTTGTATTAATCCTGTCAATCCTCAATTCACAGTGTCATAATAAGGTTAGCTGTCTTACCAACAAGTGAATACCATGTTAACTTATGGGTCATTTTATAGCCAGATACTATCATGGTTTTAACTAGATTATTATACCTACAAAATTGCAGCAGTTTGTAGCCATTTCTGTTTTTTTTCCTACAACAAATTTACCTAGCCTATGATATCATCAATCCCTATTTCTACTGGCCTAGGCATTAGAGCTTCCTAATAAAAAATCATAATTCTACCGAAGACCTTGTCTTTTTGTACCTGCAACTATAAAAAAAATTTATCTGTGTAACTACTAACACCGTCAGATGGCTCAACAGGGACCGATACTAATATGACTGATGCTATGAACTTTTTAGTTATAAAATGAGCTATTCCTAGTCCAGTATTAATACCTTCCCAGCCTAAAAAGGACTTAGCCGCTTCCGTATTCATCATTAGCCTACTCCCTATCTATTTGCACCATCGTTACTGTCTCAGTTGATAAATTCTATTTCACCTAATTTCATTTTTTTAACCCTAGTATATGAGTTTCGAACTGGAAAGTCCAGTTCGAAGTGTCTAAATTTGTGAGTAAAAAATCGACATGATATTATATTTTAACCTCGTAACATTCCAAGCTGCAATTCTCATATAAAAAATCATTGACGTTATTATGGTCTCCGGAAAAGATGGGCTCTTAGACCCCAGCGAAAGACAATGACCAACAACTCACCTATCAACAACACAGCGATGACGCCGGTTTAGAGCAGTAAGGCCCCAGGGACATCCAGTGGAATCGCGTGTTTCTGAACTTCTGGCCACATCCTGATCGCTATATGATTTTCAGCACTTTGCGATGTTTTTTTGACAACAGTAATCTCAAACCTACAAACTCCGATTCATTATATATCCATGTCTAAAAGTAATATGTTACTATGCGGAGTCAGCCGATAGTAAATAAATATGGGAAAAGGTTATTCAGCCCAAAATCGAACGCCAAAAAAAGTTATTTTCATAAATTTGAACCCGATAGTTCGTGTGGTAAGAGCGATTTTTGCGATAGAGCTTTTTTTGTCAGGAACTGAGATCAGACATTAGTAACCCTAATTTTACCAATTACACTAACGGATTTAATTGTTCTTCTTATCATACTCGGAAAATGCGAACTGTCGCATTTTAAAGCGACCCTTCGCAATTGACTTTAACGGTTTTTTGTCAATATTAGCGACAGTTTCCACTGCCATATGTAACCGATAAACGTAAACTAAACGTAAACATTTTCACCCAAAAACAATCGTCATTTTTTTCTCCTTCTGGAAAGCTTATTTATTATGGGCTATGGGTAATGACGACCTTTCTCTAATACCTTCAGGTCCCTCCCTTCCCAAGTACACTTCCAAAGTGAAACAAATACGCGTTAGTTAATCCCAAGAATATACATTAAAGACCTTCAATTATCTAGTTTCAATTATCTAGACCAGGGGTCTCCAAACTTTCCAGCCTTAGGGCCATACTGATTACTCAAGTAAGTTCCGAGGGCCAAAACCATATTATCATTGTTGTCGGTGGTAAAAAGTTAAATAGTCCACTGATGAAAAAAAAGTTTGAAAAAGTACGCTACGTTTAAAAGGGGCTGCAAATCGGACTAAAGTCTGCAAAACGGCAACACTGCATATTATTAATTTTCATGTCTACTATCTGTAATTTCTAGATTAGTCGCAGAGTACGACCCATGAGAAGTAACGTGACGCGACATTTGGTGGATGCAAGCTGAAACTCACTGCTAGATGGCAGTAATCGGAATATATGAGAAGGTTAGTGGCGCAACCAAAAGTCAGTTCTTATGATACTGTTGTAAAATAAAATAGTGCCTACCTCCTTAAAACGTGTTTGTGCGTGTTTAAGTTGAATACATCTTTGTAACAGTATTTTGATTTGAATTGTTGCTTCTGTGTGTGATTTAGTAGTATGGAAAAGAAGTGAAAAATTGTTAGTGAATGCAGAAAATTCAAAGATCAGTACAACATTCAGTATTTCGTAATTGAGTCCAGTAACAATGCACTATGTTTGATTTGCAATGAAAGAATATCCGTTCTCAAGGAATATAACATTAAAGGTCATTATGAAACAAAACATTTTCAAAATTATTCAAAATATACAGGGAGTTTGCGGACAGAAAAATTCGAAGCTATGAATTGAGGATTGGAATGGCAGCAATCCTTATTTACAAAACTCAAAACTGGACAAGAGGCTGCAACTCGTGCCAGCTTTCGTGTGGCTTCTTGAAATTGCAAAACATGGAAAATCATTCACCGATGGAGAAATGATCAAAGAATGCATAATTGCAGTAGCCGAAGAATCTGCCCTGTAAAGGTAAATTTATTAAAAACTGTCGGTATGTTAGCAAAAACTGTGGTTCGAAGGGTAGAAAACATCGCTGGAAATACATCCTCTCAACTGTTCAACAAAAATGGACATGTTGAGTGGTTTTCTTTGGCCGTTGATGAGTCAACGGATGTGTCAGATACTGCTCAGGTGTTGATTTATATTCGAGGAGTAGATAAAAGCTATGAAATGCATGAAGAACTCCTTGATATGTGTAGTATTCATGGCACAACTACTGGTACAGATATTTTTAAAGGAGTTGAAATGGTTATTAATCAAAAGAATCTTCGATGGAAAAACTTGAAATGTATTACAACTGATGGAGGCACACATGAGCTTGCATTGTATCATTCATCAACAGTCTTTGTGCGGAAAATGTTTGGATATGTGTGAAGTTCTGAAACCAGTCATATCAACTGTTAATTTTATCCACTTTTTTGGGCTAATCACTGACAATTCCAACAATTTATTGAAGAGATTGGAGAAAATGACTTACCTTATTATACTGCCGTACGTTGGCTTAGTTGTGGGAAAGTCCTTCGGCGCTTTTTTGAACTTCAAGCAGTGATCGAAATTTTGTTGAATGAAAAGCATCGCCCTCTTACTGAATTAAAAAACAACGCATCACTGTGAAAGCTAGCATTCTGTATTTTATTGACAAAACATGTGAACGAACTGAATTTGAGATTGCAAGGAGAAAACCAGCATCTTCCTCACCAATATCAAATCATTCCGGAAGAAATTGATACTGTTTCAATCACAACTACGAAGTAAATGTTTTTCACGTTTTAAAACATGTGAAATATTTAGCCACACCACTGAGACTGAGTTTCCTATCGATTTTGCAATCGAAACTACGAGTGCTTTTAAAATAAATTTTGATACTTGTTTTTCGGACTTGGATGCCATTGCAAATCAAATTATGATTTTTCAGAATGCTTTTAATACTGACATTAAAACCCTAGCCCTGGAACTTCAAATGGAAATGATTGATCTACAGTGCAGTGATATAATTAAGAAAAAATACCAAACTCATCTTTGTTCGAATTTTATAAGAGTCTTCACTTACACAACTTGATAATTTGCATAAATATGCTCGTGGGCTGTTTTCTGTTTTTGGTACTACTTATTTGTGTGAGAAGACCTTCTCCAAAATTAAGAACACAAAAAATGTGTAGAGATCTAAATTAACTGATGAGCATCTTAAATCTCTGTTAACCATTGGTAGAAGTAAAATTAGTCCAGAACTACAAACTATTGTCAGTGGAAAATCTCAATTACCAAAATATCATTAGTATTTCATATTTCATTATGCTTGTTATGAGTTGTGTTTTTATTTAAAATGTATAAAATGCTAGCTAGATTCATTTCAATAATTTGTTAGTTATTATATACTGAAGTTAAATTGTCTGCATATTATACATGTCTTTACTCATTACAATTCTGTATTTCTTTATCCAACTTATTACAAAAACAATAACAATAAGCCTACAACAATGTTATGAGGATTTAGCCCATTACCATATCAATGTAGATGTCATATTAATAATTATTCAACATAAAATTAGAATACTTCAGTAAGCTAAATCTAATTTGCTATAAAAAATATGTTCTCTAAAAGGAGTTTTCAAGTATGCTAGCTCTCTGCGGGCCGGACAAAATCTGTCCACGGGCCGGATGTGGCCCTCGGGCCGTAGTTTGGAGACCCCTGCTCTAAACTATACGAAGAATTCTCTGCTGAATTCTTTGCAGAGGGAAAAAATCCTTCCTCTTCTTACAGACCTGGGGCAATTCGAGAACCTCAGTTCCACATCTACCTCCAATTATATTGCTAATCTTGTCAACTTTACTGGTAAAATTCCTGAATAGTCTATTGCTTGGCTTAATTTAATTTCCATTTAAGATCCCAAAAACGCATTTGACTTTGTTAATTACAATGTATTAGTTCAAAAACTTGTCAGTGAATTCAATATTGATCTTTTCCTAGTGAAAATTAAATTTTAAAAAACAAGTTTTTTCAAATTAAAGTAAGGAGCAACATTAAATCTTAAAACGAACAGAAATTATTCCGTATTCAATGGTGGTTGTCCTCTCCTCAACACCTCGCTCTTTACGCTAAAGTTTTTTAGTACTTTTAAAAAAGCGTCTTATTGTTCTAATTAAACGGCCCAGGATTCATTTCAGGAGTCATTAATAAATAATTGGGACAAAATTCAAACTTTAGCATAAAGGGCCAGGTGTTGAGGAGGGGGCAACCCCCTTTATATAAGTAAAAATTTCTGCACCTTTTAAGTTTTAATGTTGCTCCTTAATTTGAAATAAACAACTTGAAATAACCCTTTTATTGTTAAATTTATTCATTTTCAATGGAGAACTCTAAAAGAATCTTGATGGTAAGTAAATATATATTATTCTTGAATTATCATAAAAAACAGACCCTTTAAGTATAATTACATTTAACTATCTCATCATATTGATTTTCTGATTGACAATGGGCAACATAACCCATGCAAAATGTAAGCGCTGTGTGCCAGCTGTTCTGGTATTTTTGCTAAAATGCTTCCTAACTAGTTTGCAAAATATCTCTAATAAATTTTTCTTTTATCCTGTGTTGGGCTTTGGTATTGTGGAGTGGGGGAAGGGCGCTCCCCATTAATATTCTGAATAAATAACAAACGGACTAAAATAATCAAAATTGTGATTTTTTTATGCATCGTACTTAAAATATATCTGGCTTAGGCTCCCAGATCTGAGGACCCAGCTCTTATAGCTGAGGACCCAGAATGGACAGAATAGGTTTATAAATGAGTATTTGGGGGGTAGACCCACAAGTGCATATAAACCGGGTTCTCATATAGAAATTCCGTCACAGGATAATACAGGCTGGCTAGATCAACTATCCCCAAATACAGTGGAATGCATACTCAGTGAATTAGGGGATTTTACACCACGGGCAACCAATGCAATTGAACCGACTGGGGGTGGTGCTATTGACGATTCTATGCCACCCCCCACCATTGAGGTTAACGATAGTAGTAGTAGTGAAACAATACCCCCGACAGCATTTATACTTCCAGATTTTTTCCTATCTAACTCTGCCTTGCACCATACAAATGTTTACTGCACAAAATTCGGTAACCCCTTTAACTCTTTAATGTCAGGGATATAGTAACAGACCCTCTGGCTATTACTCATTCCTATGTTAACAAGATTCGGGCCCTTCTTTAACAACAGATGGGAGTGTGGGGAGGGAGGGACAGTTTAAAAGCATCAATAGCACTAAAATATATTTTTAATGAGATTGCGAGCGAACTCTATTCAAAATACTTGCATACAAAAATGTTAGAAATTCACCCGCATTTATCAAATTATGAGTTTTTTTTAGATTGGGTAAGCAGCAATGTCACCAAACTAGATAATTATCACGAGGGGGGGTAGTAGGTCGGTAGATTTATTTATTGATAGTATAAGCAGTAACATGTGTAGATTTAAAAAATATATGATTTTCAGAGGCGGGTGTGGGCATATTGATTTAAAACATAATTAAGATTTAGAGGGTTGTAGGGGGATACAACAAATCTGTTTCGATGCGAGGCTACAGTGTTTCAAGTATGCATTTTTAATTGCCGCCTTTAGACCTCTGCGTAATAAGACTTTAGAGAAAAAGTTGGACAAATTAGCAGTTAATGGGGATGGGTCAGTTTCCTAAAGTAGATTTGAATTGTTTAAATGGTCAATTTCCCGTAATATTAAGGGGGATAGATATCTTTGAGCGGGCTGATGCACATTTAAAGATTGGTGTTACGGTGTTACAGTATTAAACAGAATTTGAGGAGGGCCAGCATTCTGATAAAAAGGGGGTATTATTTCCAGTTAGGGCTCCGTCCATTGAGTCAGTGAAGCATTGGATTTGGCCTCTATAAATAATGAATTATTTATTAACGTGTCCCTTAGTTTGTCGTGGTTTTTCTACACCCTCTGTATCCACCTTTCGGTGGTTGGGTATCACTGTTACTAATTCAATTTCTAGCCTACGGCAGTACACTGTACTTGATGTTCAGAAAGAAAATTCAAATGGGCTATTCTAAGATTGTTGCCAATTGAGAGATGTATAATAGGCGTGCACTGGGTAGGCTATGTGCTACATACTGGGATCATTCTGTCCTTTATCTTTCTGGTCTTTATCCCCTTCTAAAGAAAAATTATGTTAAGCAGATCCGGACTTTTCATTTCAGATATTGTAAATTTTTACTTTATCTCCCCTCCCCCCTGGCATAGTAATGGTAATAAAATTCGTAAGTTTGATGTTCCTGATATAAGTGCAAAGTGTCCTTGCTGCATGGGAGGTTGTCGGAATCAGCTTTTTATCGTCTATCGCCTCATCATCCTTTGGTCCGTCTGTTCGGTTAATCTCATTGTAGTGTTTTTTTATTTGTAGTTTATTTTATTTGCAGTGTATTTCATTTTCCTTTTTTTCTTGTGTTCCTCCACAAGTGCCATAACTTGTTATGATGTGGGTTATAAATAAATTATTGTTATTATAATTATTATTATTATTATTTTAGAATCTTCGGTATGAAAAATACTTCTTTTTATTCTGAGGAATAGTAGAGACTAGTAGCACGTATAAATTCACCTAAAATTAGGTATAAATGCATTATTAATTCTATTCTTTTTATAGGTTTCCTCAACCGTTATAAACATTACCGAAAACATGATATATCATGCAAAGTTCGGTGATTTTGAGAAGGGGCTTGATGCCCTTGATTGTTTGAGAAAGTTTTCTTTTAAAGAAGCCAGCAAATTGTCCGGAAATTTAAGTTTTTTGGAGAAACTCTATGATTTTTTTTAAATGCTTGTTTTACTACAACTCTGCCTCGAGGCTAGATGAGGTGTCATTACCGCCAATTGAAGCATTTTACAATTCTCTTACTGAAAGTCAGTGCATCACTGGTGACAATGAATTTGCGAAGAGGGTTGTTGGTACGAGTCTGTTGGTGCGATGGTGGCTAGGGTCCAATGTGACCTCTGTCGTAGGAAACCACCTATGGGTACCGGGTAAGGGAGGTGCATCCGCTAAATACCACCTGACTTATGAAGTGCACACATAAAGATCAAATGACGGTTCGCATAGTATCGGTTGCGGACTGACGGGGTGAGAGTCAAGAGAGTGAGAATACTAGTCGGCCAGATCGCGAAAACCAGGCTCCTTGTTCGTCAGTATCCAGTGGTAGAAAAGAACCCGGATCCGGAGTCCTGGAATACAAGAGTATGGCATGTGTCGTTTGTGGATATAAGTCCCGGGCATATAAGCTTCTGGCGGAGCATATGACTCAGAAACACCAAGTGAGAAGTGTGACTTGGCGGTGCCCGAAGTGATCACGAACCTTCGACAAGTTTTTGTCGGTGAGTGGACACTTCCCGCACTGCAAAGGTTCTGGCCCGCGAGGTGTGGCTGAGTCATCCATGGCTCAAGCATCTGGTGTGAATGAGAATTTGGTAGAAAGTAGGAGTGCCTGTTTAGATGGTGGCAGGAGACGTGATGTCGCCATTGGTAGAAGTGATGTTGTTGATGTTGTTATGGTAGGGAATAACGATGAGGTAGGCATCGTAAATGTTGAAAGTGTTTTAAAAGTCCAGGAAGACGTTGGTATCATTTGGACGCCGGGTTCTTCGGAACCCACAACCCAAGCCAACGTCAGTGTGGGTGAGGGCCCCATGTAAAAGTGCATTGTTTCTGGCTGTGGCAGGGAGTTTACATCTGCGTCGGGTCTGGGACAGCATATGCGACACCAGCACCCGGTAGAATACAACGAGCGTTTCGCGGGAATGCCTCTTTTTTCTCAGGATATATATATATATATATATATATATATATATATATATATATATATATATATATATATATATATATATATATATTTGTAGCAAATAATTTGATTTTGCTATATTTTTTTTCTAGATCGATGCTAAAAAGAGGCCATCAAAAAGACCAAAAAAGATAAGAATTGTTGAATTGAAAGAGGTTCCACGAGCAGTCAATCGGAGGGAAAATGAAGAAGAGAATCAGTCGCCAGGACATGTCGATCCTTTTGTTATGGATAGTTTATTGAGACTGATTATGAGACTGCCCTTGATTGTTTGAGAAAGTTTTCTTTTAAAGAAGCCAGCAAATTGTCCGGAAATTTAAGTTTTTTGGAGAAACTCTATGATTTTTTTAAATGCTTGTTTTACTACAACTCTGCCTCGAGGCTAGATGAGGTGTCATTACCGCCAATTGAAGCATTTTACAATTCTCTTACTGAAAGTCAGTGCATCACTGGTGACAATGAATTTGCTAAGAAGGTTGTTGGTACGAGTCTGTTGGTTCGATGGTGGCTAGGGTCCGGTGGTACCTATGTCGTAGGAAACCACCCGGGTGTACCAGGTAAGGGAGGTGCACCCGTTATATATCACCTGACTGTAATGAAGAGCACAAATAGAGATCAAATGACGGTCCGCGTAGCCTCGGATGCGGACAGACGGGGTGAGAGTCAAGAGAGTGAGAATGCTAGTCGGTGATAATGCTAGTCGGCCACATAGCGAAAACCAGGCACCTTGTTCGTCAGTATCCTGTGGTAGAAATGAACCCGGATCCGGAGTCCTGGAATACAAGAGTATGGCATGTGTCGTTTGTGGATATAAGTCCCGGGCATATGAGCTTCTGGCGGAGCACATGACTCAGAAACACCAAGTGAGAAGTGTGACTTGGCGGTGCCCGAAGTGTTCACGAACCTTCGACAAGTTTTCGTCGGTGAGTGGACACTTCCCGCACTGCAAAGGTTCTGGCCCGCGAGGTGTGGCTGAGTCATCTATGGCTCAAGTATCTGGTGTGAATGAGAATTTGGTAGAAAGTAGGAGTGCCTGTTTAGATGGTGGCAGGAGAAGTGATGTCGTCGTTGGTAGAAGTGATGCTGTTATGGTAGAGAATTACGATGAGGTAGGCATCGTAAACGTTGAAAGTGTTTTAGAAGTCCAGGAAGACGTTGGTATCATTTGGACGCCGGGTTCTTCGGAACCCACAACCCAAGCCAACGTCAGTGTGGGTGAGGGCCCCATGGAAGTGCATTGTTGCTGGCTGTAGCAGGGAGTTTACATCTGCGTCGGGTCTGGGACAGCATATGCGACACCAGCACCCGGTAGAGCACAACGACCGTTTCGCGGGAATGCCTCTTTTTTCTCAGGATATATATATATATATATATTTGTAGCAAATAATTTGATTTTGCTATATTTTTTTTTCTAGATCGATGCCAAAAAAAGACCCAAAGAGATAAGAATTATTGAATTGAAAGAGGTTCCACGAGAAGTCAATCGGAGGGACAATGAAGAAGAGAATCAGTCACCAGGACATGTCGATCCTTCTGTTATGGATAGTTTATTGAGACTGATTAACTCTATCCCTAGTCCTAGAATGGCAGAAGAACTCCCGATAACAAACGTGGACTCTCCACAAGCTATGATCAGCTCTTCTATCAAAAACGTAAGAGAAATTTAATTTATCCCCTCTCTCTCTCTTTCATGTACGTGTTTGAACACAAGCCTCTTATTATACATTTGTTTTTTAAATAGAATTAGTACAAATTATATCTAAAGAAAGTAGGGGAATTTAATATATATATGTTTGTGTATGATAAGACCTCCCCCCATTCTTATACAAAAAAAATCAGCTACAAGAAACAATTGCTTGTTAGCGTTCCATGACTTAGAAATTAAAAACTGACTGTTTTTTTTTCTCAGGATTGAAAAGACATTATATATTTGTAGCAAATAATTTGATTTTGCTAATTTTTTTTCTAGACCGATGCCAAGAAGAGGCCATCAAAAAGACCAAAAAAGATAAGAATTGTTGAATTGAAAGAGGTTCCACAAGCAGTCAATCGGAGGGGAAATGAAGAAGAGAATCAGTCACCAGGACATGTTGATCCTTCTGTTATAGACAGTTTATTGACTCTGATTGACTTTGTCCCTAGTCCTAGGACACCTATGTCACACAAAATAAATTCAGTGGAAGAAAAAGATGAAAGTGAGTCTCCCTGTCACGTTGATTGTACACTTATGGACACACTTTTGAATATAGTGGAAACCATCCCTAGTCCTCGGATGACACAAGATCTCCTGACAACGAACTAGGACTCTCCACAAGCTATGATCAGCTCTTCTAACGAAAACGTAAGAAAATTAAATTTATCCTCTCTCTTTCATGTGTATGTTTGAACATAAGCCTCTTATTATACTTTTGTTGCTTAAATAGGATTAGTACAAATTATATCTAAAAAAAGGGGGGAATGTGTGTGTGTATGATAAGCCCAATACTCCCCACCCTCCAATAAGCCCAATAAGCCCACCCTCCAACATCCCTTTAAAAAAAATCGATTAAGAGAAAGAATTAATGTTATCCTCTCTCTCTCTCTCTCAATTACAATTGTATAGTGTATGTGTGTGTGTGTATGTGTGTAGACCCCGAAGCCGCGCCGAAAAGTCGGCGGCGCGCCACGAAAAAAGACACGATGGCGCGCCGCCGAGCTTGCATTAGCGCGCTGACTCCGCCGCTGATTCTATCGGTGGCGGCGTCACTAATACGCCGCCGTTTTTTTTTTGTTTTTTCTCTCTTTTTTGGTTATCGAGATCGACCTCCGGGCTTCAACCGTCATCCCGGCTAATCTGTTTCTTAAAAATAAATACTGTCATCTGGGGCTTGCCATGTATATCGGTTTATAGGAAGGAGAAGAAGAAATTTTTCTTGAAACAAAAATTCTACCTTCCACTTTAAAATTCTGTTCATTTTTCTTTCTGATTTTTCGGATGAAAAGAAGTAGGTAAAAGAGCATTAAGCAATTAAGGATGTTGTCATAGGCAGCGCAATCGAGCTGTCTAAGTAAAGAACAATGTTGACACAATGTATTATTTAGTTTTTTTAGTTTTTTTTTTCATACCAGGGCAATTCGTATCGAAGGAGTTGTCGTAGAAACTTCAAAAAGGGCTCATTCGATTGGAAATTGGAATAACTCGTGCCCTTTTTAATAGTCGAAAGTGATTGGAAGGCAGCTAACACCCCTTTCACGTCCACCGTTTCCCCAAACACATCCAATCAAAATTTCAACATAAGCAATTTTGTTCAGAGTAACTGATTTCCAGAGAGAAAATATGTTTTTGAGGAGGTTACTCCCCCACAACCCTTAGGGCAAGGGTTTTATTATGCCCTGGAGGTATATAAGACCGATGTTGGCACAATGTATTATTTATTATTTTTTCCTTTAGACCAGGGCACTTCATACCGAGGAAATTGTCTTAGAAACTTCGAAAAGGGCTCCTTCAACTAGAGATTGGACGTGGCTTGTGCCCTTTTTAATACTCGAAAATGATTGGAAGGCAACTAACACCCTTTCCACGCCCACCAATTCCCGCAACACATGCAAACAAAACTTTGAGATAACCATTTTGATTAACGTAGTTGAAAGTTCTTGTACTTAGGTCTTAGAGGATGACAACTACCCTCAAAACCCTTAAGGTAAGGGTTGTAATTTATGCCCTGGGGGCATATATGGTGTGAATGGAAAGCGTTGCCGTAGAAACTCAAAAAAGGATTATTAGTTTGGAAATCGAAAGGCCTAGTGCCCTTTTTAATAATCGAAAGTGATTGGAAGGCTTGACATTTTTATAGTAAAGATCGATGTGGGTATAATGTATCACTTTGTTGTTGTTGTTTTTGTTTAGACCAGGGCATTTCGTATCGAAGGAGTTGTAGTAGGAACTTCGAAAAGGCTCATTCGATTGAAAATAGAAAGGGCTGATGTCCTCTTTAATAGTCGAAAGTGATTGGAGGGAAACTAATCCCCCTCCCACGCCCACTCTCCCATTTGCCTTTATGTTAAAAAAGTAAATGTTGCCTTAAAATTAAATCAAAATGCACTGTGTTTATGCTAATTCCCAATAAGGCATCTCAGCAGTATCCCAAGAACGACTTAGGGTATTATGTTCAAACTTTCAGGGCTTCTTCCGCTCTTAAAATTTGACCAAATGAAAATAGCGTAAGTGTATCCAAGCTATCAAAGAAAGTAAACAAATTTTTTTGCGAATGTTATCAAGTTTTCCATTTCAGGTCAACTAGAGGAGGTATGAAACTAAATTAAACACTACTATTTGTGTTCAGATTTTTATAAGGGTCTATGTTGTTAAATTTTGCTGAAAATTGTTTTCCAGCATACAAATAGCAGGCCAAGCTTTAAATTCTTAAAAAAACGAAAAGATTTAAAGTATGATTTTCTTTTTCCATGAAAAGACTATGTCAATACAAAACGAACAGAAATTAATTAAAAAAACAGTTTCCAAAAAATTAGTTTTTTCAAAGAAAAGTAAAGAACTCTATTAAACCAAAAATGAGCAAAATTAAAATCAAATATTCTACCAAGCATGAAACTACCAAAAATCAGCATTGATAAATAAATGAAATCCAAAACGAACAGAAATTGCAATAAATAACCGAGTCAAAGTCAAAACGAGCAGAAATTGACATAATTTGGGCTCAAACCCCCTATCCCTTCCCAAGGCCAGAACATAATTTGCACTTTACTGAAAAAACTACAAATGAATATGCATTGTCAGTTTAATATACATATACTGATATTTAGTAATCAAGATGTTAATATTATTTGATTTATTAAAGTTATAAAAGTAAAAACATTTATATTTTTCAGTAAAGTGAAAATTAAGTTCTGGGCTTGGGAAGGCATAGGGGTTTTGAGCCCAACTTATGTTAATTTCTGCTCGTTTTGAGTTTGACTCAGTTATTTATTGTTATTTTTGTTAGTTTTGGGTTTCATTTATGTATCGATGCTGATTTGCGGTAGTTTCCCGCTTGGTAGATTATCTAGAGCTAGTATAGAAATATATCTATAGAAATGAATTACATTTTTTTTGTACAGTTAGCAGAGCACACTGAAGTTGAAGTAGCCTTAAATTTTGACTTGAAACGTTATAACTTGACCACTTCTTTCATAAAGAATTTCGGAGGGGTATTCCGTGTTGATAAGAAAAGAGGGTAAAGGTGCAGTTTAGTTCCTCCTGTAGTGTAGGGCGCAGGAGCCCTATGGTGAAAGTGCAGGTTTGTTCTCCCTTATAAAACAACTTATTCCAGCAGATACAAAGAAGAAGCCCATTTGCGGCATTCTGTGGGACCACTAGATCCAATACTAGTATCAGATCCCGCGAGTGGCAGTTTACGCTCGTCAAGTTCTGGCTGCACCAGCCACATGTGCACCAGCTAAACGGCATTTTAGCATGACAGGACTAATAGTGACTTCAAAAATATCAATGGCTCCAGGAAGAGTGAACAAACTCACTTTTGTTACATCAATTGTAACTGAAGTGATGTAACCGCTGATTTAAAATTGTTGGTGTTGTTAAGCCATGGTATCTGATTTGTATACAGTGTTTTTTCGATGTTGTTATTTGTTTGTTTTTTCACTTCCTTTTCGTATGTATTTGACGAACAAGAGATGTTTTAACTTCAAACTTTGAAAGTTATACACGCATTAGCCCAAATCATTAATAAGAAGGAAATGACTAAACACAGGATTTTATAGGATCAATGCGATGTTGAACATAAACACATCATAGGTTTCACCGGGTCTAGTGGCTAATAATGAGAATTTTTCCTGGTCTGATAGACGGTGAATATAAACACTTTCTACACAGCCCAACAAATTCCGGTTTTGTCAGGTTATTCTTGTAAGTTTTTAGCCAACCATTTAAAAATCCTTACTGAAATCGAGGTTGAACGTGCTTGGTGAAGTGGAAATTTTATTAATATTTTTAATCAGAAAAATCGGCGCGCCGTGGCACGCCGCCGGGCTAAAAATCGGCGGCGCGACGCCAAAAAATTTCGGCGCGCCTGGTGGCAAGCCGCCGCCGATACTGAATCACACATTCGCCGCTGTCATTTCGGCGTGGCGCGGCTTCGTGGACTATACGTGTGTGTATTTGAAGAGACATCCAGTCAAAGGGAAAAAAACTAAATTCATTTCTTTTAGTTTCAGGGGAATGTGACAAAATGGACTACCTTCAATGGTTCAGAATTAGAAAGGATCCAAGAAAAAATATCCTATTTCGCAGGAACAACTATCAGAAGAGGATATTAGTGAAGGTATGTCACAAAATATTCCCCCTGATTTTCAGTTTACTATGGAAGAGCTTAATAAGCTTGTGGAAATCAGTGATAGTGATGTTTCTGGGGGCAATGTTAATGCTATTAGTGATATGATCCCTGTGCAAAATGGTGCAGTGTTTGAAAACACTGTCACGCCCCCAGAAAGTGTATTACTTGTCTTTAGTCCTTTAGAATCTGCTCTAGGTCACACTGAAACACACAGGGTAGTTTTTAATCCCCCCAAGGAGAGCTTCACTGACGGAGGTATTATTTTAATCGACCGTGTTGAAACTCTCCATACATACATCGACAAAATTTGAGCACTTATTGAGGACTCAGATCCAGAACTGGGGCGGAAGAGATGGTATTAAAGCTTCAATTAGTCAAAAGGTATATTTGCAAAAAGGACAGTCAGGTGATATTATTCATTTTTATTTTTCAACCGGGAATCGGACATTTTACCCTGGCTTAAATAATTTTGAAGATAATTTATTCAATTGGGTCAATAAATTAATATCCACTTTGGATACATTTAATCAGAAGGGTAGTGGGTCCACTATTTTATTCATAGAGCATCTGGATCTGAAACTCAGTAAATTAAAAAAAACAATTTACTTAAAGAGGGGCGGGTGGACACCGACAAATAAAATGTCATCCAGATTTGTCAGCTACAGGGGGAGTTCAAGGTTTAAATTTTGACGCAGGTTTGAAATGTTTTAAATATGCATTTTTAGCTGCTGCACATAGACCTCTTGCAGCGAAAGCTACCATGAAAAAACTGTATTAATTTGCACTCCAAGGTTGAGAGACTTTCCCAAATGTAAATTTTGATTGTTTGGAGGGCAAGTATCCGGTGTCCTTAAAAGAAATAACTATGTTTGAAAAATAAAATGAAAATCTTGGGTTGGGAGTAGTGGTTCTTCAATATGATACAGAATTTGTGAATGGGGAGAAGAAACCAAATAAAAAAGGAGTTTTGTATTCAGTCAGGACACCGACAGTAGATAATATAAAAATTTGGTTTGGGTCATATATGAGCCTGCCAAAGATATAAATTCATATGGTCATTTTTCCTCCATTACTGCAGTTAGTAGATTGGTATCTCAGGGTGTTCAGAAAGGGGAGCGTCATTACTGTCCCATGTGTCTTTCCCCATTTCGAACTGAGAGAACATTCAATGATCATATGAAATATTGCAAAATTAACGGGAATCAAAGAGTAGAAATGCCGGCAGGAGACAAAGCCATTTCACAATTTAAAAACTTTCAAAATTCCCTATTACAGAGTGATAAGGTGGCTTTGGATTGTGAAGAAAGACTGCTTGATGTATCTGACTCATCAAAACCAAATATAGTGAAAGAATATAAACTTGTAGCCGTGTCGTATGCACATGCTCAGAGAGACCCCAACAACTACAAAATCAAACTGGTAGAGTTTTTGAGACTATGGGAGAGGAGGGTAACACGGAAAAAGCACTTGTAGCACTAATCAAAACTGCGAATAAGTCTATATCAAGATTGCGTCATACCAACTATCCAATGTCACTAACAGATGAAGAAGAATGTGCTCTAGAATTAGGATCAATTTGTTGGGTTTGTAGGGGTGCTCTTGCCGAGAACGATAAAGTACGAGATCACAATGATCTTATTGATACTGATTCACAGGAAGAAGTAACTTTCGGGGGTGGGATCATAATAATTGTAATTTAAAAATTAAACAACAACTCTTTCTTCCAGTTTTTATACACAATTCCAACTACGATCTGAAGTTTGTGCTACCAGCAATGGCACAACTTCAAAGAAATGGAGTTATAGATGATGCATGGGTGGAAGACAGCTTTTCCTAAAAAAAACATACTTAAGTCATCGGAAAAATTGCTTGTTTTGGAATTTATGTGGAAATATGTTCGCTTTTAAGATTCCTTCAGCTTTTTTCCAAAATCTTTGAGTGAATTGATTCAAGTACAGAAAAACGATGACGGCTGCGACGCTTTCCCCCTTCTCAAACAAAATTTCCAAATGCTTTATATCATTTTTAAACGGTCAAAGAAGCTTACGCTGATAATAGTTGTAACCCCATGATGAAATTTGCGGAGGAGAAAATTTTCTCAATTGAATCGTTTTACGACAGTCTGCACGATCGTAGGCACACCCCTGATGAATACAAGTTTGCCAAAAAGGTTTGGGCAGAGGGAGGGTATAAAAATGGATTTGATTACTGCAAGTTGTATTTATCTATTGATTTGCTAACTCTGTTGTATATTGTATGTAAAAATTCGGACCAAATTTACACAGAATTTGATCTTGTTCTAGGGTATTATTTTTCCAGTCCACATATGGTAAAGGACCTCTTTCTAAAAATTAGTCGGGAACAAATTGGACTCATCACCGACATTGATCAACATTTGTTTATCGAGAGATCAATGAGGGGTGGCTACGTTTTCCATGGGAATCGTATCTTGGAAACTGATCCAAATGGAGAGAAGACGGGAGAAAAGTCGAATGCAGTTTTCCTTGATATGAATTCCCTATACCCCTCGGCTTTGTCTCATTATGCTCTACCTTGAGGTGACTATAAGTGCCTCAATGACCCTTTTAACTCCAATTGTTCCAACATTGCCAGTGTTGAGGAGAATGGGTCGGTGGGATGTTTTTTTTTAATTGATGGGGAGATACCAGTGAAGCTTCATGATATGGTAAAAGATTTTGTTTTTCCATGCATTAATAGATCTGTGTCTAGGGACTCTTTGAGTCCTCGCATCAGATCTTTAGCGGAGGAGGAGAGAATGCATTGGTCACCTTCAAAACTAAAACTTATTGCCGATCTACTGCAGAAAAAAATATTGTAGTACACCATGGGGCGTTGAAATGGATGTGTAACAATGTTTAAAGTAACAAAGATCTATATATCACACCAATTCAGTCAAAAACCTTATTTGAAAACGTTTGTTGATACTTTTGTCAAGAAACGTTCCGAAACAAAAACAAAGGTCGAAAAAGAAATTTATACTCATTTTAAATTTAGCTTTTGGTAAAATGTGCGAAGGTTTTCGCAATAGGAGTCGTTGTGACGTTGTAACCGATACCAAGCAATATGGTCAAATTAGTGTCGATCCCAATTACACTTCCTTTACAATCATTGGCCTGGATATGTTACTATTGAATAGGAAAAAAAGAAACATAGCATTAAATAAAAATATTGCAGCAGGCAGTGCCATCTTGGAAATTTCAAAAAAGCTAATGCTGGAATTCTACTACAATGTAGCTAGGGTACAATAGCCGGGGAAGGAACAAGTAGAGGTCTGCTACGGGGATACAGATTCTCTATTGTTAAAAGTCAAAACAGAAAACCTGCTTGACGATTTGGCTAACGGTGAAATCATCGGTTCTCGGATGGACTATACAGACTGGAATGGGGAAGTCTATCCAGAACTAGTCAAACGTCAAGCTCCAAACCAACTTTTATTTTTAAAATCAGAAACAGGAAGTGACTTGATTTCTCGGGGTATGTTTGTAAGTCCGAAGGTGTACTTTATACTGACACACACCGAGGAAATCAAAAAACGTTGCAAGGGCGTACCCACGCACTATGTGGAGAAGAATTTCGACATGGACGTCTATAGGAATTGTATTATTGAAAATACAATTCCACGAGCAAAACTGTTGGCAATTCGCTCGTTAAAATATAAAAATTTTATTGTAAATGTTGAAAAGATTGCCATGAGTACCATTTCTGACAAGGTTTATGTTTGTAGAGATGGTGTAAGTACCCTTCCCCTTGGGCACTACTTAAAATCCGACCGAGACGAGTATGTTCGTCATAGGGAAAGTCTCGGTGTGAGTAAACTTATTTAAAAATTCCTAAAACCTTGGGAAGGGGGGGCTCTTGGCCCACGTTCCAAGGGGCCTTGGCCACCCGGCCGGCCGACAGCGGGGGTTCGGACGGCCACCGGGGCTACCGTAGCATCTATTAATGATTTATAGTATATATTATATATTATATTATATATATATATATATATATATATATATATATATATATATATATATATATATATATATATATATATATATATATATATATATATATATATATATATATATATATATGTACATATATCTACTAGTTTTTGTTGCACAATTTAAAAAAAAATATTGAATTTCTAATTTTTTTATGTATTGACTATTTAATATAGTAAGCACTTTGATTTTACTTCAGTTGTTGTTGTTCATTGAATAGAGTTAGATACAAATAGCAGAGAAACATAGATTATGCATCAGTTTATAACACCTTTCAGAGCTTTTCTCTGTGGGCCATCAATGAGTGGGAAAACAACACTTTTGATGAAAATAATTTAGAATCGAGGTGAAATGTTGAAAGCAGGAGATCATCAAACTACCATAAAAAATATATACTATTGCTATAATGTTTGGCAACAATCATATGATAGATTAAGGACTATTGAACCTCAAGTTAAATTTATCAAGGGATTGGATGTTGTGTTCAATTCAATTGAACCAAATTCTTAGCTTATTATTGACGATTTAGCCAAATCAATAGAGCAATGGTCTGAGGAAATGATCCAATTGTTCACAGCACG
>NC_142806.1:2081707-2171228 GCF_049724085.1 Artemia sp. Qi Xiang Cuo | reverse complement strand
ACTATTGGTTACAATGGATCGTCGAATATTCATTACTACGTTCCAGCTAATGTTCCACTCATAAAAAAAATTCAAGCAGAAGCAAGTCTTCCTTCTTTTTCGTTTTCATATATATTTATTTTGTATATACTACTTTATCTTTTCATTATAAAAATTATATTTTATTATTATACTTTATAATAAACTTTTTCATTGACTTAATCTCATACTCTTTTTTTATTTATTTTCACTATAGTTAAAAAAAATGTTTCTTTAGTACTCTTTTTTTTACTTATTTTAATTATCTTTCAAAAAAAATTTTATCGATGTCCTGCTACTCATCAAAAGGCAGACATCTAGCGTTGAAATATTGACCGTTTCTCTGCGTTGGAAAAAGTATCACGTTCAAAAGAATACACTGTTTCACAGAGTTTAATTAGAATGAAAAAAAAACAAGTTTTTATCAACTGAAAGTACGAAGAAACCTTAAAACTTAAAAAATAAATTGAAATTATACATAATTGAAAAGGGCTTACTATTCTTTAAATTTTCGCTTGTAAACCAAAAGTTTGTTAGTTTTTGTTGCTTTTTTTTTAAGGTTCTTTTTCTTATCTAAAGTCCCTTGTGCTTAGGCAAGTTTTCTTAAATGACTTTGACAGAAAGTTAGACTTCAGGTTAACGAGCTAGCAGATGAGGAGGAGAAAGTCCTCGTCATATAAGGTATATTTTTATGTCAGTTTTAAGAATTGAAATTGCTCTTCCCTTCATGTTAAAAGAACTTGTTCAAACTCAATCAAAATATTGTATTGAGTAAAAATCCTTTAAAACCCTTGGGCTCTTGAACTTCTTCCAACTTTTCAGCTTTTCTATTCAAGAATTAAAATGTTGAACTGAAGTAAAAAAAACTTTGCACAGAATTTAAACATATCATAAAAATTGGAAATGAACTGTAATTTTGTTGATGAATAGCTTAATATTATTTTTACTAGAAAATTTTTGAGTTGAATAAGAGTATTGTTATTTATTATGATGGAATATGTGTGACTTGTGATCTTTTAAGTGGTTGAAGCCATCGAAACCTCTAAAATATATATATTATATTAATGTTGTTCTCTAATGTTGGAATACATTATATACATGTTTTTAAATACATTGGAACATCGTAGCCTACATACATGCAAAACGAAATATATCGAAAATCCAAATTGAAAAATTAAGTTCCTACTAGCCTGTAGCCCTCCCCCCTCCCAAAGAAAATAAATCAATGTCTAGGCACATAATGGGCTACCTCGCCTTTTTTTTCTCTGTGCCAGTAGGCAAGTGAAAGTAATATGTACACAAAGAAATATTGTAGCATTAGAAGGGATACTATTATCCACCACCACCACCATACGCATCTGATAAAGGCGTGCACTACAATTATTCCTGTGAATCAAGAGGGATCAAACACCAGTTCCGAGATATCCCCCTAACAAAATTCATTCTATATTCATCGGGAGGTTTAATGTAGGGTCATTGAAATTAAAACAAACCCTCTGATGTATCTATCCAGACATTTCGTACCCACCTACAAAATGCCGCATCGCCCCAGCTTCAGGGTAGCTAATGTGCACTTATAAGTCCTTGAGTATACTTTTATGAAATACAAAGTAAATGATTTTTTTTCTATTCAAACAAATTTCATAAACATTTCTCTACAATAAGAAGGAAAATGTCACGCTTTGCCTCAATTATTCTGTCTCAGTTTAAATGAAATGAGATGAGGGATAAATTCCAACACCCCCTCTGTTCTTTTCCATATTTATCTGAAGGCTCTTGCTGAGTTTAAAGTTTAGGATAGATACCTCACTTTAGGGCTTTTTAGCATCACTGAAAGCTATTCAACTAGCTTTTGCTTAAAATAAAAGCTTAAGCAACGGAATAATGCATAATGTGCATAATGTATATAACGCCTTGGAATAAGAGACGAAAGTAACCCCTTCTAAATCCAGGATAATACCAATAACATATGTCCTTAAAACTCCACCTCTTCTTGTTTATCATAAACCTCCAGGAGTTTATGCGTCCTTCTTGAAAATACTCGGTCACAATTTCCTCTAATTTCAAAGAGGATATCCATAATAACAATATTATTCATAAAGGTAAAGCACCTATCTCCTTTCTAAAGCTTTTTTAATATTATGCTCCACATAATATGGCCCAAAATTTAAATACGTGTTTTAAATTTTTTTTATTAATTGTTTTTACAAAACAACGGTACATTCCTTGGTAGTTTTATTTGTAGAAGTGTTTATAGTTACTTTTATATGTTATTCTGCTATGTTTTTAATTCAGAATAAAAATTCAGCCCAGCCAGTCTTGCGAATTGTTTTTTAAATACATTTTAACATCAACATTTGCATTTGGTGGCATTTTCAATTGCTTAAATATTCTTTTCAGTAAATGAAATATTTTTTAATATTTTACAATTTAAACTACAAGAAAAGTTACATTTTTCGGCTCTAGCTGATCGACTGTCTATGAATGAGCAAATAGGCTATCAAACTTTTAAATCGTCACCAATTTGTCAAACTTAGCTCAGGTCTCCATTAAATTTCTTTCTTAAAAATCTCCAGTATAAATTTCTTTCAGTAAATCGAAATTACTTTTACCAAATATATAATTTTCCTGCCTGAAAGACGAAGAGTGAATTCACATGAACTATTCGGCTAGTAATTGCAAATCCCAACGAATTATTATTCTAGTTGTTTTATATTCTTGTCTTAATCCAATAGCGTCCATTAACCCAAGGATACCAGGCCTATATCGATAGTTAAGATTTAAATCAAGAATAGTTCGTGCAAATTTGCTCTGTTTCTCAGTCAAAAAAATAATATATTTTTTATACACACCAAAACTGTTGTGTATTAACCCGTGACACTGAAATTGGAAGACTCTCCCCGGTCCCTAATAATAATCCAAAAGAGAAAACTCTTTAGAAGGAAAATAGAACAGACTGATACTAATTACTGCACATAATATGGTAAAATGAAAATAGACAGTTGCCAGTCAACGACAATTAATTCAGTTTTAGCCTTCAATCAAGTTTCAAAAAAAGCTCGTCCCCCCGTCTCATCCAAGGCACCCAATATTCCTCAACTGTTATCCAAGAAATAAAACAAACTTGTTTTCCCGATCTATGTCTACTACCTTGTATCCTACTTCACCTTTCTGGCTAGGTCCTGCCTAGCCGTCCTGGCTAGGTGGACGTGCGCCAGGTTTAGAATTCTTTGTCCATGGGGCACGGGTTCGATCCCGGGCGTAGCCAGTTATTTGGTTTGGACGCGGGTCAGTGGCGTGACATAGTAAGCTTAGCCAGTGTCGACCCACCTCTAAAGGGGTAGCTGGTAAAATCTGGGGAAGGTAAGAAGGAAGAGTGTGCGAAAGCACAGGACAGCTGGCCCCCGGCCCCCCATTGAACTTTCTGGCTGATGAGCCTTGAAACGGAGATCGGCACGGGCGTTTTAAACTTTAGGAGTCTAGTGCAGTCATACTTACTACTTACTTACTACTTCGCCATTAGCAATTGGTATCACATTGGGTGTCGCTGAGTCTCTTCTTCTCTCCTAAACAGCATCCTGGTGCCATTTCCAATTTTCAACTTATTTCTACAGACATTCTTCCTCTTTTTTGAAGTTGCGCTTCTTTCATATTACGGTGAGGTTTTTCCGCGCCTGAAAAAGCACACAATTTATGTTAAGTAAACACACACATTTTACTACCGTGCTTACCGTATTTTCGTCCGGGGATCAGCGAATCCGTATTATTTTTTAAAAAGATGAAATATTCCGAGATGGTAAGCAGGAGACATGGGCAAACAATCCCACCACCCCTTCGCCCCAAAAAAAAACATAGTTTTTTTATTCTCTGACTATTGCCCACTAAGTATTTAGCAACTTCACGAAAGGCTCGAAAAAAAACTTCAAAACGCACATAACCAAGAAATTGAACAAAATAGAAGTACTAAACACAAATACAAAATTAAAATAGGCGAAATCAACCACATGGTTACCGGTTGCTTTAAATATGTAGAGTCCAGAAAGTAAGCAAGAAGACATGTTTGCCACTAGCCTAATCCGTTACAAGGGATTAAAGACCTAATTCATTGTTTTAAAGATACTATTGAGAGGATTATCCGGGGCATATAAATAAATAGTAGCCTAATTAGAGGTCAAATGAAAATCTCTAGAAACGGTGGAAACTGGGATTGGAAATTGATGCTAGTGTCATTGAAATATCCATATTTCTATCTAAAGTTTTATTTCATTCTTCCGCTATTGTTTCTTTCTTTTACTTTGCAAATTTATTAGTTCTAGAAATTGAGATCCAGCACTTAATTACTATGCTAATATTGCCATATATTTACGCCAACAGAACTAATTGAAGGTCAAATAACCGTTGGCAATTGTGACTTTCTTCGTCACTAGCGCAAGTTCACACTCTTACAAGTTACCAAGATCTCATCGACGAGATTTTCTTCATTTAGAATTAAGCAAGCGTCACAACTTATAGCATAGGAAAGAAATAAAACAGAAAATAACAAGTATACAGTTAGATTACCCATCAGATCTCTTTTTCAAATTTCATAATCACCGCTGTCACAGTTAAATATTACCTACGCCCTCCTAAGAAACCCAAACACAGTCCGGAACTCATCCTAAATGAATTTACTGATGTCTTGTCGAATAACAAATAGACAGCAGAGACTTTGTCTTCTGCACTAGGTTCTACCTTCTCCCTCACAGCTCTCATAGATGACTTTTGCAAAGTTGTCAACAGTAACACAAATCAAAACTAAGTTCACGTTCCTTCTCACAATCTTACCCATGAGAACTGTCTGAGATGTTATCAACGATCACTGTTTGAACCTGTTCAGTTTCATTTTCCCCGTCAATAATGTCCCCTCCCCAAATTTCTTTATAACCAACTTCTTTGTTTTTCTTGCTTCAGTTTTTTCTAATCCGCCTCCTCTGTGCCTTTCCTGTAGCAATGACAGCCTCAATCTTGGCTTTCACTGATATAACAGTGAGCACTTTTGCTCTGTTCTCCTTTCTTCCTTGAAGCATTTGGGATATGGTTGTACTTGTTCAGGCGTGACTATCCTATATCAGAGTGGCTGAAAAATCACAGCGCTTACTGAAAACATTAGATGAGAATATCAGTGGGGTTGGATGGGAGAGGATGGATGGGGTTGGAGTTAGAATCTCTGATGAGCTTGGCAATTCGCCAACAGCTTAATGGGCTAAAAAACATTTGGTTGGTCTATATTTAAGAGTACAAATGTTCATTATCGAAACAGTCTGAATTAAACGGGGATATACCCTCCATCCAAATACCTTCTGGACGTCCGATGGTATGAAAGCCAAGGAGAAAAATCTTTCTACCAACCCAGCCGTGATGCACATGATTACATGTCTTCTTGATGGTGATGGTTGCTCAATGAGAAAAAAATACTACTAATTTGATAATTTATTATGTTAGGAGGACATAGCTGTTAGATATTTTAACTATTATGCAAGGGTTTTGAAAGGCAAAAGATATTTTTTTTCTGCCAGATTAATATTTCTCTTGATGAATAATGAATAACAACTGCGCCCAGCCACCAGCTTTTGAAGTTCATCCCTCATGAACAGGCCCAAAGCTGAGTTAAATTTAATCTTATATTCTAAAAAGACTGATCAAAACACAACGTTTCTAGTCAACAATGATAGTGCCAATGGCCGCTGCTTCTATTTTTGCCCCTGCTGCCACCAACCTTCCCCTTATTGCATGTCGCTGGAGTCTAGTTGTATAATAGCAATCTCAAAACAAAAATATAAAATACAAGGCAGCATCATTCAGCCAGGGGGGCTGGAGCACCCCCTTGTCCTCCTTATGGGCAAGGCCCCCCTTATGTCTCCCCTATTTAAAAAATCAGACAAATTTTCTCAGGCTCATAATTTTTGATGGGTAACACTAAACTTGAGGAATCTTATATATTTGGGAATCACCATAATGAGCTGATTCTTTTGATGTATCTATTTATATTAAAATTCAATTTTTTAAAGTTTCGTTTAATGTCTGCATAAAAAAGGCATTTAAGCTCCACAGGGAGAATCCTGTTGTGAAACAGGTTCATTTTACATGACTGTTATAGGATCAAAATGTAGTATCTGTGCAACTAGGATGATTTTTTTTAGTATTTCTACCCCTTCTGTAAACTATTATAAGGTGAGGAAAATACATAAAGACGAGTCTACATCTGTTATAATCTACGGAAGCGATCTTTCTCTAATTTTGGTTTGAGTTTGATTTTCTTTTAAGATTAAATGCATAATAATTAAATATATTATTAATTAAACAAATTGATCCCTTTAACAGGAATCCTTGTGATTTAAAATTTACTGTATTTTGTTTCATTTTGCATGAAATTTAGTTGCTCTTTTAATTTGAGAGTTTTTTCTTAAAAGTATTTAAAAATAAACTTATTCACCGTAAAAAAAAAATCCTGAAGTATATTCCCTGTCACCCAACGACCACTGATGTTTTGGCATTTGCCCCCCCCCCTGGAAAATTTTTTGCCGGCGCCCTTGATATACCTAATACATACAAAATACATGGTATATCCAACACAGCTATATAGACTGTAAAAGGAAATACTAATGGAAACCCGTGAAAGGGGTATTTGCAAGAGATAACTGGGTTGCAAAGCGTGATTAGTTTGTGCGTTTACAATATTTAAACTGTTGTTTTTTGGGGTTTAGGGGGGGGCAGAGGGACTAATGTATTAAACGTACTCTTTTATTTGCTTGTAAAGAAGTAAAGTTTGGTTAATGCTAAAAAAAATAAAATAAAATAGAATGAATATATAATAGTTTAGAAAAAAAATGGAATATATATGCGCATATTAGGGGGGGGGGGGGCAAAGCATACCATGCATTAAATACGTAACCTAACCTAGGAACTCCCCTAAACCCCCAAAAACAACCGTATAAATATCGTAAACGCATTAAAAACCACGCTTTGCATGACTTTTTAGCGGTCTCTTGAACTAACCCGTCTTTAGCGGGTTTTCGTGACTGGTTTCATTGTATCATATAAAAGAGTACGTTTAATACATAAGTAGCGGAAAAGGTGCCTAGGTTAGGGTTAAATTATGTATTTAATATATGGTACGCTTTACCCCCCACCCACCCGCTATTGTGTAAATATATAGCCCAAATTTGTTTTTGACATATTATGTATTCATACTATTTTATTTCATTAGAATTAACCAAACTTGACTTCTTTCGTGTGTTGGATATAATGCACAAGAACAATATATATATATATATATATATATATATATATATATATATATATATATATATATATATATATATATATATATATATATATATATATATATATATATATATTATATATATATATATATATATATATATATATATATATATATATATAGCCCCTTTCATATACGGAATAATTTCTGTTCGTTTTAATTTTTAATGTCGCTCCTTACTTTCAGTTTAAAAAACTTGTTTGTTTTTTTTATTTAATTTCCGATCGTTTTTAGTTAATGCAGCTTTTATTTTGGCCCACCGTCATTGAATAAGTAAACAAAATTTGCATAAAAATTTTACTTTTCTTTTGCTAAATGGATGTCAGTAAATTTGGTTATGACGTAATTTACAAATTAACTTACGTAACTAACTTCTATATTCGTATATTTTTCTTCTGGCAAAAAATACAAAGTTGCAGATTTTTGCAGATATGAGCTTGAAACCTATGTAATAGGGTTTTCTGATACGCTGAATCTGACGGTGGGATTTTCATTAAAATTCTTTCTCTTGCAGGGGATGTATCCTCGCTCTTTAAAAAATCGGGTAAATTTTCTCAGGCTCGTAGCCTTTGATGAGTAATAGATAGATAGATATTTATAGCAAAACAAAAGCCTCTTTGGGCCATGGCAAAAACAAACACAGTTGCATATAAAGTCAAAATACATGATAATCACATATATAACAATAACTAAGCATAGCCCATAGCAAATAAAAATAAAATTACATAGCAACTGCAGCACAAACGCACACACAATACTATAAAACTAACTCACATAATTACACACAATGTCACACACATAATAATAATAATAATAATAATAATAATAATAATAATAATAATAATAATAATCGTGTATTCAAAAGCCTTTATACAGGGCCATATACACTATACATCAAATATAACAGGAAAAAAAAAAGAGTAAAACTCCCTTCAGCCTTTTTATTCCAAACAATAACAAATCTTCTTCACAATAGTTCCTTTCCTATCTTTAGTGCCTGATCAACAAATCTATATAATCTACACATGAGGCTAGGTACCGTCTGAGACAACACGCCCCAATGTGAAAAATTACTTTTCCCCAAAATACCCTCCCTCAAATCAGTAAGCCCCTCGCACCGGCACAGAAAATGGTCCAGATTTTCCTCTTTAATATTACAAATGGAACACGTGTACCTAGACGCCGGGAACCCCTTACCTCTCTCAAATACTTTACTCCTCCATCTTAAAGGCAAACAGTTGGCCCGCAGCTGTAACCAATATGACAAATACTTACTTGGCAAATTAAATTTAAGGCAAATCTCCTGGCCAAACACCTTTTTAACATCCTTATAAACGCTTAACGTCTCGGATCTCTCAATTTCATTCCCCCATGTCTGTATCTCCTGATCTTCTAATCTTTGTTTAACTATTCCTATTATATCAATCTGACTAATGGCGGGACCTCTACCATCTTTCCATATATATGACAATCCTAATCGGTCTAATAAGGATTTAACCCTAAACGGCCACGACCTCTTACGCCCAGAAGCAAGTAGCTCTTCATAGTCCTCTCTAATAAGTTTACCTCGTGGTACCTGCACTATCTTCATCCAAAATCTAACTACCTGAACCAGCCTATGTTTACGGAGCGAAAAAAGCCCTAGTTCCCATCTGGGTATGCGTAGTCCTATGGAGACCGAAAAGCCTTTTGTAATAAGTTACCTGAAGGGTCTCCAGCTGTTCTGCCGCTTCCATCCCCCATAATTCCCCACCATAATGAATAACTGGCATAATCTTCGTTAAAAATATTCTTTTATGCATTGCTAGACTTTTAATACCCATAACTGTACCATTCCTAAAAACCGTCGATATAGCCGCTTTCCCCCTTTTTACTGACTCTTTAATGTGGGCACACCAAATACCATTATTTTGAAATACAAAACCTAAATATTTTGAATTTTCAACTATCGTTATTTCGTCTCCATTAAACATAAACTTACCATTACATTCTTCATCCTTTCTTTTACCAAAAATAACTATTTCAGTCTTCTTAGCATTAAGTTGGAGCTTCTTCATATCTAAGTAATCTGCAACAAGATCTAACAAAATCTGTAATTCATGGGCAGAATTAGCTACAAGTACGCAATCATCAGCGAAAAGCAAAACTGAAAATAATTTTAACAAAGATCCACTGTCGGAGCCCACCTTGTTTCCAAAAAATTAACCAAACCATTTATACAAATAGAAAACGAACGGGGGGAAAGAGCACTGCCATATTTTACCCCTTTACGGTTTCTATATGCTCTAGAAAAACCCTGATCTATTACCTTTACTACCGCCTTAGTTCCGCAATACATGCTAGTAACTAACCTCACAAAAATACTAGGTAAACCTATACTTCTCAGAATATCTACCAAAATCACCCTCTCAACAATATCAAAAGCTTTTCTTAGGTATAAAAAAGCAGCATATAGATGGCTAGTCCCTGGTCCATACTTGTTGACTAAAGCTCTAAGCACAAATGCCCTATCTGCTGTACTATAATCTTTCCTAAATCCTCCTTGCTCTTCATTTATAATCTTATTTTTATCTAACCACCTATCTAGCCTCCTATCTAAGATTTTTTCTAACACTTTACTAAAAACTGGTGCTAGAGCTATGAGCCTATAGTTATCATTCCAGCTAGGGTCCCCCTTCTTAAAAAGCGGTATAACAACTGAAGTCTTCCACAATTCTGGTCACTTACCTGTAGATACAATACTATTAAATGCTATAACTAATATCGAAAAAAACACCGACACAAATTTCTTAACCACCCAGGCTGGTATCCCATCCAAACCTGGTGCAGTAATACTAAACTTAATAAAATTTATATATTTAGAATCAGCATTATAAACCCATTCTTTTGATACATTTATTGACATCAAAATTCCGTTTTTAAAAGTTTCGATTACTATTGAGCCGTATCGCTTGTTTTTTTATTGTTTTTTTTATTACCTATATGTTATTACGTATATGAGGGGGTTCTCCCCTTAGTCAATACCACGCTCTTTGCGTTAAAAGTTAAAACAAATTTTAATTCACAAACCCCTGAATCACAAAGACCGTTTAATTAGAATAGATAGCTCTTTTGAAAGCACTGAAAAAAAACTGTAGCGTAAAGAGCGAGGCATTGACTTGGGGGAGAACCCTCTCATATACGTTATAATTTCTGTTCGTTTTAAGTTCTAATGTTGCTTCTTATTTTCAGTTGAAAAAAACTTATTTTTTTTAAATTTAATTTCTGATCGTTTTTTAAATAATGCTTGGAAATCCGGCGTAAGGAAATCCTTCATAGAAATGTCCCTTACCCCAAAGAAACATCCTCCACGGAAAGATTCTCCCGAGTAACCCCCTCCTCCAGCCCCACCCTCTAGAAAAAAATCCTTCTTGAAAATGTCTGTATATTTCTCAAAAACCAATAAATAATGCAGGCAATTCCGGCGCCCCCTTCATATCAACTTCCCTCCCCCCCTGAAAACTTCCTTCATGGACAGATCCTCCAAAATAACCCCCTACCCCACCCCCCACTACCAGAAAAAAAACCTCCTGAAAACTTCCGTATACTTCTGAATAACCAATTATATTATGTTAACGTTGGCTAATATTCCTAACTTTTAGCCCTCACCCCGGAGACTTTGGGTGATGAAATCATCCTAAGAGACATATTTATCCTATTTTCAACCATGCTCAACAAAATGACTATCTCAAAATTTTTATCAGATGACGTTGGGAAAAAAATGAACGTGGGAGGGGGTCTAGTTTTCCTCCATTTTTTTGCCACTTTAAAAGGGCAATAGAACTTTTAACGTCTGATCCAATGAGCCCTCTCATAATAATCTAGGACCAATGTATCGATACCATCACCCCTGGGGAAAAAAAAACGAAAAAACAAATAAACACGCATCCGTGAGCTTTCTTCTGGCAAAAAATTCAAAATTCCACATTTTTGTAGATAAGAATTTGAAACCTCTACAGTTGGGTTCTCTGATACACTGAATATGATGACGTTAATTTCATTAAAGTTCTATAGCTTTTAGGGGGTCTTTTCCTCTTTTTTTGAAAATCAGCCGAATTTACTAAGGCGCGAAGCTTTTGATTAGTAGGACTAAACTTGATGAGTTATATATTTGAAATCAGCATTGAAATCTGATTCTGTTGATGTATCTATTGGTATCAAAAACCCGTTTTCTATAGTTTCGGTTACCATTGAGCCGGGTCGCTCCTTACTTACAGTTCGTTACCACGAACTGTTTGAAACGGACAGTCAAAGAAAAAGAGTGATTATTGATGCATCTACCCGTCTAGTTTCGAGAGGGCAGGTAACAGAACCGGAACCGGAACCATGTTGTCACAAGAAGTATAAATCAGACAGGCTATAAACAAATAATTCATTTTTAACCAAAAATTCAACTAATTAAGAGGTGACTTGTTGTATTATGAGGAACGCGTTGTTCCTGCTAGGGGTAACAAATTTGTTTGAAGGTAAAGGATGCAAAAACTGATGAAATACCGAAAACATTTAGGGTACTTGTTAAATATCCCAAAAATACCCAAAAAGGGAAGTTAGGTTTAATCCGAATGAAATACACAAAAATATGATGAAAATATAATACATTAATAACAAAATTATGGAAACAACAAAACAAAATTACGGAAAGCAGGCCGCCCAGAACATAAAATATTAAATACCAAAACACCTCATTATATTCAATATTTAATTAAGATATACCTGCATCGTAATTTTTCTCACTAAGACTAAGCTAATTATAACCGAATGCAGAGAGACAAGCCGGTTTTACTCACATCAAGAACTTGAGTGTTTTCGGGATATTTGACAAGTATTACATGTGGACAAGACTCCACAAAAAGTATTGAATCAAAAAGGCTCCACACCTAACAGTCTCCTTTTTTTTCCTTTTCTATAAAGCGACTCGAACTTTGATCTTCCTTTTCCACAAGAGAGGATAGCCATTGTAGTGTAGTAATGTAATACTTGTCAAATATCCCGAAAACACTCAAGTTCTTGATCTGATCAGGAGCAGCAACCTGCCTAACACTAACATAGCTAGGTACGCTTCTTCTCCATACTAACGTATCTAAAAACTCCCTCTTTACACTCTCCCAAAAATTTCCAGTTTTCCTTAAATCCTTACTTATGATAAGTTTTATTCTTTATTAGACATACAATATTACGTGTTATTATTTCCCCAAAGGCTCATTAGCTTCTACAAAGGGGGACGACATATGAATTACTTACTCAGAGATGAAACAAAAGAAAATTTAAAATGATCACTTACTCACATACGAAGGAGAAGAAAAGATAATGTAGATGAAATGAAAACTATTGAAAAAATAGAATAAATAAACTAAATTAATTTATCAGATTAAATAAACTAAAAAAAAATAATAAAAAAAAATAAAACAAAAACATAAATAAAAATAACATATACGAAGCCAAAGAATGTTTAACAATTTTTTTTTAAACAAACCGAATGAGCGGCACCCTCGAGCTGATTCATGCAACTTATTCCAAACATTATGAAACCCCATTGGAGGATTAAAATCTGACCTTATGCAAGGAGTAAATGGAACTAGAACATGATTTGTCATATTACGAAGATTATAATTATTTTTATCAGAGGTAAAAGATAGCGGAACACTTAGGGGCTAGGAGAAGCCACCATGAAGCTGAGCAAAAGTAAACATGCACCCGAAAGAATGTATAGTGACAAAAGATTAAGCAATGCTATAACTAATGAACGAATGGTTTCCTGTATGAGGCTTCTAGCTTTATTGTACACCATAGAAATTAATTTTAAAAGTGAAGAAAAAGTTCATATACACACAATTGAACAGTAAGAAATGTAAAATTGGATCAAGCAATGAAAAATGCTTTTCGAAATAGATCCTGGAAAAATAAGTCTAAGTTCCCTTAAAAATACCGAGACTCCTGTATAACTTCATTTTAATAAAATCAATGTGACGTTTAAAAGATAGGTCTTCATCAACAAGAATGCTTAAAAAACAAATATACCGGCCTTCAGATCCATGAATTATTCCATTCCGCTGGCGAATTTCTGATAACTGGGAATAAACCCGAGAAAAACGCGAAAAAATCAAAAAACTGGACTTAAAAATATTTAGAGCAAGACAATTAGCATCAAGCCATAAAATCACCCTCTCAAACAAATTTTCCAAATTCAATCGAAGCTCGAATTCGCAGTTTCCCAAAGTGCCAAGTGTGCTGTCATCAGCAAAACAAACAAGGAAATCAGAAGAAGGCGACCTATAGTTGCCGCCATGGACAAGGGAAGACTTAGGATCACTAAGTTTACAGCAATTAATAAGTTTCTACTTTTTTACAACATAATAAAGATCATTTACATAAATCAAAATAGCACAGGCCCTAAAACTGATCCCTGAGGACACCAAAATTGACTTGCGAGGGTGACCTGAAAAGTGGATCAAGAGAAATTAACCTATCCTTCAAATAAGACTGGAACCAAAAAAATACACTTCCCCTTATGCCAAAATGAGACATCTTTGATAGAAGAATTTCATGGGTTAAGGAATCGAAAGCCTTACGAATATCCAGGAATACAGCAGCCGGAATCAATCCCGAATCTAACGCAGAATGAATAAAATTCAAAAAGGTCATACAGGCATGTTCAGTGGAGTGCTTCATTCGGAAACCAGATTGAAAATCATGAAGAAAATTTTTAGATTTTAAGAAAGTAAGGAGACGAAAAATCATAGCCTTTTCAAATATTTTACTAAGTACTGACAAAATTGAAATTAGTCGATAATTTGCCAGATCATTTCTTGGTCCACCTTTATACAAAATAATAATCCGAGCACGCTTGAGAGCATTCGGAAAAACACCACATTCAAATGAAAGATTGGAAAGTTTTGTTAGAGGCAATACTATTGAAGGAAGAATAGATTTAACTACCTTAGTAGGGATAGAATCTGGCCCAGATGAAGACGAGTTTTTTAAGCCATTAACAATTTTAGTAATTTCACTTACTGTTATTGGCTCTAGAAACATAGACTTAACAAAAGATGGCCCGATGTATGATCTAAGGAAGTCCGGCTTAGGCCGAGACGATGTAACTGTAGAAGTAATTTTCTTACCATTATTAGCAAGGAATGAAGACAATGCCTGTTTGACATTAAGCTCACCCTCCACAACTCCATCACTAATGACCAGACTCATAGATAAAGAGCTGGATTGAGAACCGAGTTTAAGCACGGAATGTATTACCTTCTAAGTTTTACGATTATTACTGTCACAAGTAGTACAATTAATTGGATAATACAGAGACTTTGCTTTTCTTACAAAATGAATTATATATATTCCGGTAGATGTTGAATTGACAAAGACGAGTAGCCCTTGCTGAAATTGTAGCGCATTTATAAGCTCTCCAGAGATTATTCTTCCTTCTCCAGCTTTTGAGAAGTCCGGATGTCATCCATGGGTTTAGAGGAACAATCCTTTTAGACCTATGATTAGAAGGTGATACATTAGAAATGCTAAGAATAGCCTCTTTTATGGTTCCATAAAAGGACTCAAATAAACAAGAAAAATTCTTATCATTATCAAGCAAGCTCCACAAATTTTCCACTAATTTGGACCCAAGAAGAGATAACTCTTTCTCGCCAAACCTAACAAAATAGAAATCAAACACCTGAGCCCGGTTACTCTTACCCTGTTTAAAGCTGAATCGACAATATATTTGAAAATGATCGGATACTAACTAAACTTGAGTTTTCCTTCAAACTAAGCGTAGAGAAGATATTGTCAATCAAAGAAGCTGTAACATTAGTTACTCGTGTGGGGATGGATGTAGATGGTAGAGTTCCTGCGGTAAGCATGACTTACTTGAATTAAGGCTCCTGTCGAGGGTTCGGCGTAGAGAACGATGAGGCTAGGTGCCTCCAGGTTGACCTATCGCTTGCCAGGCGCGCAGGTTCTTCCACCAGGATGTGGGGGCTTGGGTGAGGAATTCATCGGTTTTGTCTTTCAACCCAGTGGATGGGTGTTCTCTGGGTCACTACCATCCGTGTAGGGTGGGGTCGAAGTTAAATGTAATCTATGCCGGGGCGTCGCGTGGCATGCGAAGGAGATGGCAGTACCACCGAACAGTACGCTGGGTGCGCTGCGTCGAGAAAGGAGTGAGCCGTACGTGACGGGAGAGTCTGGTTGATAACGAAGTCAGTCCAGTGAAGTAAAAAAAAAAAAAAAAAAAAAAAAAAACGGCAAGCGTGGTCGAAAGAAAGTCAAGTGAAGCCGAAGAGTTTGAATCCATCAAATTTATATTAAAGTCACCCATTATGATTAACTGACACGGACGTTTCAGTATTATGTCAAGTATTTCCTCAAGATTCCGAAGAAACAATGGAATAGCACCACTAGGAGAACGATAAATATTGCCTATGGTTAGATCAATACCATTAGATCTAATTCCTATAGATTGCGATTCTAAAATGCCTTCAAAATTCCTTTATGATTCATCACACAAGAAATTATACGAATTACAGTATACATTCATGGAAAGATCTCTTTTAACCATCTTGAATCTTTGTATACTTTTTATTGTGTAACCATGGATATCCCATAGCATTGCATTGCCAGAATCCAAAAACGTTTCACATAAACCCAAAACATGAGGCTGTCCATCCGAAATAATTTGTCTCAAATTATCTATTGACGAGGAGAGACCCTGAATATTAAGCTGAACTGCTGTCAGATAATAATTTCCTTTGGTAACCTCCTCCCCCCCCCAAATCCAAAACATATTTACTATTACAAATAGGGTTTATATTAATCGGATTTTGATTAGCCTGGCCCACAAAACTATTTACTATACTAATTACATCAAAATGATTATTTTCGAGTTTGCAAATGCGACTCATGTCTTAAAATATTCATAAAAGCAGGTTTTACTTTGAGTCCATTCAAGTCACCAGAGGAACCAAAAAGAAATCTTTACTTAAATTAATTACAAAGGAAAAACCTGTCAAAGGATTACAAACAAATAAATAACTAATAGCACAGCCAGGGTTGCCAAAACCTTTAGGGGCAAAAGTGTCCAAATCGACCAAAAAAGGACACTTTTAGTGTCCCTCTAGGAAATTATCCAATATAAAGGGTTGCCAGGCAAATACTAATTTAGCTAATTATGGCTATCTTGGAAAGCTGTTAAGTTAGGAAAATAAAACTTTCGGGGATGGGTCTACAGGCTAAAGTATGTCCCAGGAAGGTATTTTGAAGTACGTACATCCACTATTTCTGCCTCTAAAGGCTCCTGAAATTTGCCTACATGATAGATCTATACCTATTGAAATTTTGACCAAACAACTTTTAACCTTTATTTTCAGTTTCTTTGTCTCTGGCTTTAGTTTTTAAAATACAATTCCTGTTATTTGAGTAGAATTTTAAGCGATACCAATGGTTTTTTTTCAAAATTTAGGAAATATATTTTTATATCTTTAAAACCTTATAAATTGGGACTGAGCGAAGTTGTGAAGCTGAAAACAATTTTGTTGTACTTTATTTAAGCAGAAGATCTATTTTGCAAGGTTTCACTTTTATAACACAAAGATTATTAAAGGTCATCAAAGGTTAGGACCCTCTAGAGGGAGGAGTGGAGGTAAATACTTCAAAACACCTTACCGCGGCATACTTTAGCCTGTAGACCCATCCCTGATATTTCAAGTTTCCTAACCTAACCTCTTTCCCAGATAGCCAAAAGTAGCTGAAGTAGAAGTTTACCGGTTGCCACTATGAATTTTCAAAGCCTGTGAAAAAAGTGTCGAAAACCCTGTGCGCAAAAACATCTATGAGAAAAATCCCCAAGACGTTACCAAAGCTTAAAAGTAAAGTGCAAATTAAAAGCAGTCGTATTTATAAAAAAAAATATATATATAAACATTAAGTTTAGATTTGGAAGTGTCCAAAAACTGTCATTTTTCTCAAAAAGCTGCCTTTTTGACCCAATAGCGTCCCTGAATCCCTCAGAGTGAAAAAGTGTCCAAAAGTCACTAAAAGTGTCCATTTGGCATCCCAGAGCACAGCAGGTATTATTGGAAGGAACCATTAGCACGGAAGGAGAAACAAAAATGAAAAAAATAAACAAATAAAAATAACGAAAAAAATTCAAAATTAATTACCTGAGGAAGGCATTTACAAATTAAGAAAAATACCCTCCCCCACCAAATTCGTGGACAATTCGCTTTCCGTTTGATCCTAGATGGTTTCCTGAAAAGGCTAATTTTCGACTGTCTGCCATCTTATATCCACAGCACGTGTCCTAGCAATCTCATCTTTTTTCTCATTACAACACTTTAAGCAGTACTGAAACAAAATTTTCCTAGAGTTTATTGCTTGAAACCCAGTATTCTCGGTAGCTTTTTTTATTGAAAAGAAAATATTACGTGTAAGTAAAATTATATTTCTTAGCTCAAAACTTCTTAATAATTATTGAAAACAATTGATTAGGTCATTATCTTTACTGTATTTCCGCCGTGGGCTGCCAAGGATGCCACGCCCCCTTCTCGTGGAAAACCCCAAACGCTTAGTAAAATTAGAAAATGAGAAATAACGTTCTTCGGTTTTTAGAAATCTTTATTGTCCCTCCTACTCTGACTGTGTCAATCAAAAACAAACAAGACAAATACATAAGGCATACCTATTCTTCTTTAGACATGTCGAGTTGGCTGGCGGAATTTATTTTTTTATAATTATTTAAGCTCTTTTTTAAATTTTCAATTGATCGAAAAAAAGAATAAAAATAAAAAAATTTTTATAGGATTAACTTGAGGAAAAATAGGGCAAGGGAGGGGGGCTTCGTATTTTTACTAGTTAATAGACCGGATAGAACTGTTTTTAATACAGCCTATAGAGAAATCAGTACTAAAAACATATTTGCATTTTTTTTTCGGCTATATTTTTTTATTTGCTTTTCTACTTACCAAATTTATTTGTGAATTATTAGTCAACCCCTATATTTCTTAACAAAAATTGTTGTTTAGAAGGGGGGGGGAGGTTAGTGACATAAGTTAGAATAAGAAAATTTTGCACATGTTTCGAAAACCTTGAAAATCGTCTTTAAAAATATAATGACTCCTAGAAGGCCAAGGAAATCGATGCTTGATAAAAATCTTAGAAATTATTTTTTAGTGTGCAGTTCATTTTTAGAAGAGCGCACGTTTTCTTGCCAGCTCTGCATGGCATTAAAATGATTCAAAACGTTAAGCCCAAACCAATTTCAGTTCCAATATTAAAATACTCAACTAGTTCTATACTACATTCCTGTTCTCAGTGCCTAAACATATAGTGTTTTATTAGGTATAGATAATAAAATTGGAACATTAAAAGAACATTTTAAAAAATAAGGAGAATTTTATAAGTGGTTACTGATTTTCTTTTACAATGGTTCTTTCAACATACAATGGATTTAGAAAACTAGCGCTTTACTGAAAACACAAAAGCCAATTAAAAAAGACAATTTTGATCTAGGAGTCAAAAGTGAGTATACAGACACGCTTTAGTATTACTCAAAATGAAGAACAAATAAAGGTACTTGTGTCTTATAGCCACCACATTCAAGTTCTGTCGAGAAATGAAGTTTGTTTAATACTAATGAAATTAAAAAAATATTAAGAAAATGTAATACTTTATCAGCAAAATTTTGAAAACTACAACAAAGAGTTACTGAAGAGGGGCCGTCCAGACAGCATTATATCAAATAAGTAACCTAAACTAACCTAACAGTAGAATGCGCATTCTGGATCCTAGCAGACACATAGCAAATACCATGTTATTCTAACAGACATATAGGAAATACCATGTTATTCTACGACGCCCCTGTACCAAACAGGTTTTTCTAGTAGTCCTATTCTACAAGGCATTACACCTTTGCCAAGAGATTTACGCAATACAGGTCCTATAGCTAATACTTCTACGACACTGATTAAGGACAAGTTTTTCTGACGTTTTTTTTTGTTTAGCATTTACAAAAAAGGGGTAATTATGATAAACCCGAATTTTAAAACCAGCGCGTACTTTACGTTCCTTCCTATGCTATTGTGGGTCTTGACGTTGATGAAGGACAAGTTTTTCTGACACAATTTACAGACCAGATTTCTAGTTCATATATTTTTTGATAAATTGATAGGTGATTTGAATAAAAGGAATTCAAAAATTTTGTCTATGAAATAGAAGCTAACTCAATTTGCGAAAAGGTACTCCATTTTCACTACTGTGACCTGATTGAATTGTCGCCGACAATGAGATTTAATCGCTGCTAAGCCTATTGTTATTGCGAAAGGGTTTCCCAATTTACAGCTTAGTGTTAACTGACAGAGTTCCAAATACGAACATTTTGAAAAGCAGACAAAAAACCGGACATTATAATCAGAATTATTTGATTAACATTTAAAAAGGGGTAATGAGATATATGATCTGTATAATACACAAGTGATGTTTGATAAGTATTGTCAATTTAAAATAGGATCTAACGTCATTTGCAAAAAAGGGGTAATTAGTGATTGGAAAATTTTTTAATGCTTTTACAATCGGAGATGTTTGATTAACCTTTGCAAAAAAGGGGTAATGGGATTTGCGAATTGGAGGAGATGCCATGATTATGTACTGTATAATACACAAGTGATGTTTTGGAGCGTATTGTCAATTTAACGAGAAATGACTGAAGTGTTTTGAGGGAGATGGGTTGCATGGAGGGTTGAGTTGCATGAGAGTTCAGTTAAAGAAAGGTTCTCCGGGCTCCCACAGGGCCCCCCGGCGCCCAAAAGGTTCCTGAGCCCCCATTATAATACTTTTAAAGGAATTATCTTGTATTTTCAGAAAAATTTATTATTTTAGGGAATTATTTCGGTGAAGAAATTAGAGCCACTTTAAAAGATTATTTAAAATATGATTTTAGAAAAGGAATTGAAGATGAAACTATGTGGTCGTTATAATACACAAGTTCCATTTGAACAGTGTTGTGAGGTCCCCTACCACAACCCTAAAGGGTTCCGATCCCCCCCCCCCCACCCCCAAGGATAACCCTGGTTCTTAAAGGTTAACTAGGCTCCCCAAGGGCCCCCCCGTACTCACAATGCTCCTGAGTTCCCAATATAATACTTTTTAAGGCATTATCATATCTTTTCAGAACAAATTATTATTTTAGGGAATTATTTCGGTGAAACAGTTAAAGACAATTCAAAAGATGATTTTAGAAGAGGATTTGAAGATGAAACTCTGTGGTCGTTATAATACACAAGTTCCATTTGAACAGTGTTGTGAGGTCCCCTACCCCAACCCCAAAGGGTTCCGATCCCCCCACCCCAAACCCCAAGGAAACCCCAGGTCCACAAAGGTTCTCCGGGCTCCCAAAGGGCCCCCTGGCGCCCCAAAGACTACTGAGCCCCCATTATAATACTTTTTAAGGCATTATCATATCTTTTCAGAACAAATTATTATTTTAGGGAGTTATTTCGGTGAAACAGTTAGAGACAATTCAAAAGATGATTTAAAAGATGATTTTCGAAGAGGATTTGAAGATGAAACTCTGTGGTCGTTATAATACACAAGTTCCATTTGAACAGTGTTGTGAGGTCCCCTACCACAACCCCAAAGGGTTCCGATCCCCCCACCCCAACCCCAAAGGAAACCCCTGGTCCTCAAAGGTTCTCCGGGCTCCCAAAGGGCCCCCTGGCGCCCCAAAGACTTCTGAGCCCCCATTATAATACTTTTTAAGGCATTATCATATCTTTTCAGAACAAATTATTATTTTAGGGAGTTATTCGGGTGAAACAATTAGAGAAAATTCAAAAGATGATTTAAATTAGGATTTTAGAAGAGGATTTGAAGATGAAACTGTGTGGTCGTTAAAATAAACAAGTTCCATTTGAACAGTGTTGTGAGGTCCCCTACCACAACCCCAAAGGGTTCCGATCCCCCCACCCCAACCCTAAAGGAAACCCCCGGTCCTCAAAGGTTCTCCGGGCTCCCAAAGGGCCCCTCGCCGCCCCAAAGGGTCCTGAGTCCCCATTATAATACTTTTTAAGGCATTATCATATCTTCTCAGAACAAATTATTATTTTAGGGAGTTATTCCGGTGAAAAAATTAGAGAAAATTCAAAAGATGATTTAAAAGATGATTTTAGAAGAGGATTTGAAGATGAAACTCTGTGGTCGTTATAATACACAAGTTCCATTTGAATAGTGTTGTGAGGTCCCCTACCACAACCCCAAAGGGTTCCGATCCCCCCACCCCAACCCCGAAGGCAATCCCAGGTCCTCAAAGGTTCTCCGGGCGCCCAAATGGCCCCCGGCGCTCCAAAGGCTCCTGAGCCCCCATTATAATACTTTTTAAGGCATTATCATATATTTTCAGAACAAATTATTATTTTAGGGAATTATTTCGGTGAAACAGTTAGAGACAATTCATAAATAAGGCTATCGTGTTTTTCCGAACTTTCTAGGGCGGAGGTAACTATTTAGTTTAAATAATTCTAGGAGGAATTGTGTTTTTTGGATGGTATGGAAAAAATGGTACTTGTTAAATATTCGGGTAAACATACGACTAAGAAACGCTTATCTATAAATAAGACTGTCGTTTTTTTCCGAGATTTATAGGGAGAGGTTAAATATTCAGTTTAATTAATTCGAAGAGGAATAGATTTTTTTGGGTGATACGGACAAATGGTACGTGTTGAATATTCGGGTAAACATTCGACTATAAATAAGGCTATCGTGTCTTTCCGATTTTTCTAGGGCGGGAGTAACTATTTAGTTTAAATAATTCTAGGAGGAATTGAGTTTTATGGATGGTATGGAAAAATGGTACGTGTTGAATATTTGGGTAAACATACGACTAAGAAACGCATCACTATAAATAAGGCTATTGTGTTTTTCTGAACTTTCTAGCGAGGGGGTAACTATCTAGTTTAAATTATTCTAGGAGGAATTGAGTTTTATGGATGGTATGGAAAAATGGTACGTGTTGAATATTTGGGTAAACATACGACTAAGAAACACTTCACTATAAATAAGGCTATTGTGTTTCTCTGAACTTTCTAGGGCGAGGGTAACTATCTAGTTTAAATAATTCTAGGTTACGTGCGCCCACGTAACCTAGTCTAAATTAACCTTAAAAGATGAAATAAAGCTATGTGAACTTTGCATGTCTCTCCTGAGTGATCCCGAAAAAACAAGTCTATTTGAAAACATGAATTTTCCGTACTGTTCGCTTTTTGCAATGTTTAGGAATAAGTGTGGACTCCCCGCTCGTTTTGAAAGGTGCCAAGGAAAGGCAAGAAAAGAGCATGTAGTTTCAAAACGTGTTTAATCACGTTTCTTGAATGAAGTATCTGTACTGTATATTCAAGAGGAGTTCAGTGACTCCTCCCCGCACAGACTGGTCTAGGATCGGTTATCGTCACTACTTACTTAATTTTGTGTATTAAATCAGTATTTCTTACACACTGGAACGATAAACACATAACTAATATCTCTAAAAAATTGAAGATGAAAGATTTTTAGAAAGTGTGTTCACATGATAGTGTTATTGTAGCACTGAATGCTGACGAGGAGAAGTATTTAAACTATGAAATAAGTACAAGTGGTAGTACTATCGGAAACGTATGCGTGCATTGTCATGGCAGTGAGGAATTGAATTTCTTTGGAGTACCAAAAAAATTCAACTCTTATGATGGTGGATATGCGAGATTGAGATCTCCGGAGATAAATACACTCAAAGAGAATGCCAACATAAAAATAATAGTTGATAAAAAGGGGCATCTTCTTTCTAGTGATTGTGGTAACATGTTACCTAGTGTTAAACCATATCGTCAGCTTTCGGGTATTAGCATTCAAACGAAAGCAAAGACGAAAAGAAAGGCCTACTCTTCTACTAATATCATAATCCATATCCTGTCTACGTGTCGGAACTGTTACCTGTGCAAAAATACTGTTATATTATACACTGGAATTGCTAGAAAAATATAACGTACATTGGCAGAAAATATAAATAATGAATATAAAGATGATTTAATGAAAAGTAAAATATCAGAGAACTTTACTGTAATTAATCAAACCATCAGTGAATTAAATAATACCAAAGGCGAAAAGCATATTGAGCCTGTCGATTACACACATATAAAAATTGTGTATGACTCAAAATGGAATAATGATTATTCTATTGATCACGAACTCAGAGAAGACAATAGCTCTACTATCAAGAGAGTACATGGTGAAGCATTTTATGGAACAGATTCAAAATGTCCAAAGTTGTTCCATTCTACATGACATTATTTCATTAAAAATATATTATACCTTACATTGTTATGTATTCATTATTTTTAGAGTAAGCTAGCATATCGAACGTTCAGAATGTCTATTACAACATCGGAGATGTAAGAAAAGGATTTACATACATCATATATTGGATAGATAGGTTAACATAGAGAAAATCTAGGTATAAGAATGAATAAATTCTCTATCGACATCTATTGACAGATACTTGGGATAGCATTGACAAAATCAAAGTATCGTAAGTAGCAAACTCTTTCTTGAATTCAACTCATAAGATTTCTCGAATTAAATATCTGTATCGTGTCCAGGAAGCGAATTCAAGAAAGCGATTGTTACTTACAATTTCTTCACAATTTAATGAAAAGAATAGAACTATTCTAAAGAATAAAGACAGGTTAAGCTTAAAGATATTTATTGCTTAAACGTATTAACATATTTTTGAAAGAATTTGCTACTTACTTACAATTTTTGATAATTTCTTAAATGAAATTTCTGCATTGTGTATCCAAGAGGTAACTTCAAGAAAGAGTTTATTGCTTACTTTGAATTTCGTCATAATTTCTTGAATGAAATGTCTTTTTTTAATTATCCAGGAGTTGAATTCAAGAAAGAATTTGCTACTTACTTAAAATTTTCCATAATTTCTTAAATGAAATTTCTGCATTGTGTATACAAGAGGTGACTTCAAGAATGAGTGTGTTACCTATTTTCAATTCCTTTGTAATTTCTTGAATGAAATTTCAGTATTGTGTATCAAATAGGTGAAAACAATAAAGACTTTATTAATTACTTGCGATTTTATTATGATCTCTTTAATTAAATATCTGTATTGTATCCAGGCAGTGAATTCAAGAATGATATTGTTACTTACTTACAATTTCTTCATAATTTAATGAAATGAATAAAAATATTCTAAAGAATAAAGACGGGTTAAGCTTAAAGATATTTATTGCCTAAACGTATTAACATTTTTTTTGAGAAAAAAAACACAACAACACCACATATTTACATAAAAATAGTACTTAGAGTTCACACTTAAACATCCAGAAACGATGATCTCATTACTTAGAATAGTTTTTTTTAACCATGTGTTATGGATTTATCACGATCAGGTATGTTCTTAAGTATCCACTGTGCGAAGAACCTAGCCTCGTCTTCAGGACGGTGATAACCCCCTTCAAATTTAGGACGCTTAAACTCCTCTATATTGAAAAGTGTAATCCTAGAATCACATTTTTTAATTCAAATTTTATAGCTAGGTACATTGACTTATAAAAAGAGCGTTTTAATCACAAAAATTCTGCAATTCTCCACGACTTCCTTATGAACATTTCTCAGTTCCTGACCAGCATTATTAAGTGGTGTAATCACTCTATCATAGAATCCTAGTCTGTTTATATAACGTAATATAGTACTCCACAAGCTTTTATTATACTCAAACAGATTATAGTTCACTATCCAATGATAACAGTCAATTTCCTCGAGATTCATAGACAATAATAAAAAAGCACATTCGAATATAACACCACAAGATGATTTTTTTAATCCGATATATTTGGTGTCATACAGTCCTATCATCTTGGAGGCTATTAATGTACTTGTTAAGTAGAGAAATACTTCATCAAACTTTTATACCTTCGCTCAAGGTTGAATGGAGTTATGGCTAGTGAGATATGAGTCCTAAAACCATCTGAATTCATTGTGGGGAGGAGTCACAAAACCTCCAGTGGGAATCTCTTAAGAAAAACATATACATTAGAAAAAATACTAAATGTTCCATTATTACCTAAGTAGGCACGTCAAGAAAAAACACAATAGCCTTATTTATAGTGAAGCGTTTCTTAGTCGTATGTTTACTCAAATATTCAACACGTACCATTTTTCCACACCAGCCAATAAAATCAATTCCACCTAGAATCATTTCAACTAAATACTTAACCCCGCCTCATACGTACCGATTTTCCTCACCACCCATAAAAATAAATTCATCCTAGAATTATTTAAACTAAATACTTACCCCCGCCCTAGAAAGTTCGGAAAAACACTATAGACTTATTTATAGTGAAGCGTTTCTTAGTTGAATTTACATCCTAATACTTAAACCGGACAAAATGTCCACACACTCAACAAAAATAAAGTCATAATATTTTTTAATTAAAACAATTTATAAACACGTATAGAAAAATTGGCTTTTCACGGTAGCCTTATTATGAGGGAATCGGTATCCATATGACTGTTCCTATAAAAACAACTCAAGTGCCAATATTCTATACAATCCCTAAAAATCACTTAAGACTCGAGTTATTTACTCTAAATAGTTACCCCCGCCCTAGAAAGTTCAGAGAAACACAAAAGCCTTATTTATAGTGATGCGTCTCTTAGTCGTATGTTTACCCAAATATTCAACACGTACCATTTTTCCATACCATCCATAAAACTCAATTCCTCCTAGAATTATTTAAACTAAATAGTTACCCCCGCCTAGAAAAATCGGAAAGACACGAAAGCCTTATTTATAGTCGAATGTTTACCCAAATATTCAACACGTACCATTTTTCCGTATCACCCATAAAAACCTATTCTTCCTAGAATTATTTAAACAGAATACTTACCCCCTCCCTAGAAAGTTCGGTAAAAAACGATAGTCTTATTTATCGATAAACGTTTCTTAGTCGTATGTTTATCCGAATATTTAACAAGTACCATTTTTTCCATATCATCCATAAAACTCAATTGCTCCTAGAATTATTTAAACTAAATAGTTACCTCCGCCCTAGAAAGTTCGGAAAAACACGATAGCCTTATTTATGAATTGTCTCTAACTGTTTCACCGAAATAATTCCCTAAAATAATAATTTGTTCTGAAAAGATATGATAATGCCTTAAAAAGTATTATAATGGGGCTCAGGAGCCTTTGGAGCGCCGGGGGGCCCTTTTGGAGCCCGGAGAACCTTTGAGGACAGAGTTTCATCTTCAAATCCTCTTCTAAAATCATCTTTTAAATAATCTTTTGAATTGTCTCTAACTGTTTCACCGAAATAATTCCCTAAAATAATAATTTGTTCTGAAAAGATATGATAATGCCTTAAAAAGTATTATAATGGTGGGCTCAGGAGCCTTTGGGGCGCGAGGGGGCCATTTGGGAGCCCGGATAACGTTTGGGGCCCAGGGTTTTCCTTGGGGGTGGGGTGGGGGGGATCGGAACCCTTTGGGGTTGTGGTAGGGGACCTCACAACACTGTTCAAATGGAACTTGTGTATTATAACGACCACAGAGTTTCATCTTCAAATCCTCTTCTAAAATCATCTTTTAAATCATCTTTTGAATTGTCTCTAACTGTTTCACCGAAATAATTCCCTAAAATAATAATTTTTTCTGAAAAGATATGATAATGCCTTAAAAAGTATTATAATAGGGGCTCAGGAGTCTTTGGGGCGCCAGGGGGCCCTTTGGGAGCCCGGAGAACCTTTGAGGACCAGGGGTTTCTTTCGGGGTTGGGGTGGGGGGATCGGAACCCTTTGGGGTTGTGGTAGGGGACCTCACAACACTGTTCAAATGGAACTTGTGTATTATAACGACCACAGAGTTTCATCTTCAAATCCTCTTCTAAAATCATCTTTTAAATCATCTTTTGAATTGGCTCTAACTGCTTCACCAAAATAATTCCCTAAAATAATAATTTGTTCTGAAAAGATATGATAATGCCTTAAAAAGTATTATAATGGGGACTCAGGAGCCTTGGGAGTATGGAGGGGCCCTTGGGGAGCCCATTTACCCTTTACGAACCAGGGGTGTCCTTGGGGGTTGGGGGGGGGGGATTAGAACTCTTTGGGGTTGTAGTAGGGAATCTCACAACACTGTTCAAATGGAACTTGTGTATTATAACGACCACAGAGTTTCATCTTCAATTCCTTTTCTAAAATCATCTTTTAAATCATCTTTTGAATTGTCTCTAACTGTTTCACCGAAATAAATCCCTAAAATAATAAATTGTTCTGAAAAGACAAGATAATGCCTTAAAAAGTATTATAATGGGGGCTCAGGAGCCTTTGGGGCGCCGGGGAGCCCTTTGGGAGCCCAGAGAACCTTTCTTTAACTGAACTCTCATGCAACTCAACCCTCCATGCAACCCATCTCCCTCAAAACACTTTTCAGTCATTTCTCGTTAAATTGACAATACGCTCCAAAACATCACTTGTGTATTATACAGTACATAATCATGACATCTCCTCCAATTCGCAAATCCCATTGCCCCTTATTTGCAAAGGTTAATCAAACATCTCCGATTGTAAAAGCATTAAAAAATTTTCCAATCACTAATTACCCCTTTTTTGCAAATGACGTTAGATCCTATTTTAAATTGACAATACTTATCAAACATCACTTGTGTATTATACAGATCATATATCTCATTACCCCTTTTTAAATGTTAATCAAATAATTCTGATTATAATGTCCGGTTTTTTGTCTGCTTTTCAAAATTTTCGTATTTGGAACTCTGTCAGTTAACACTAAGCTGTAAATTGAGAAACCCTTTCGCAATAACAATAGGCTTAGCAGCGATTAAATCTCATTGTCGGCGACAATTCAATCAGATCAGATTTGTGAAAATGGAATACCTTTTCGCAAATTGAGTTAGCTTCTATTTCATAGACAAAATATTTGAATTGCTTTTATTCAAATCACCTATCAAGTTATCAAAAAATATATGAACTAGAAATCTGGTCTGTAAATTGCGTCAGAAAAACTTGTCCTTAATCAACGTAAAGACCCACAATAGCATAGGAAGGAACGTAAAGTACGCGCTGGTTTTAAAATTCAGGTTTATCATAATTACCCCTTTTTTGCAAATGCTAAACAAAAAAAAAAAACCTGTCTGTACGTCAGAAAAACTTGTCCTTAATCAGCGTCGTAGAAGTATTAGCTATAGGACCAGTATTGCGTAAATCTCTTGGCAAAGGTGTAATGCCCTGTAGAATAGGACTACTAGAAAAAACCTGTTTGGTACAGGGGCGTCGCAGAATAACATGGTATTTCCTATATGTCTGTTAGAATAACATGGTATTTTCTATGTGTCTGCTAGAATCCAGAATGCGCATTCTACTCCTAGCCAAAATATCTACTAAATATTCGATTAAAACATAGCTACAATGTGGTTTACCGTAGAGCCGAAGCCAATAATGTCTGGTAGAAAGACCATGACGACTGGTTATTGTCTCAAGTTCACGAGACAAGACCTTAATTGCGGTGGGTATAAGACTAAAGTACCTAAATAAACCAAAATATGAACTCTGAAAATCCACTAGTCTTTAGACCTAATACCATCAAGATGGCTTCACATTGAAAAATGCTTTCGTACTGGTACTTGTTACGTATTTAATATATGGCATGCTTTACCCCCCACCCCCTATTGTGAACAGATATAGCCCAAATTTGTTTATAAACTATTATATATTCATCCTATTTTATTTTATTCATTAGCATTAACCAAACTTGACTTTTTAGATGTGACCATCTAATGCACCAGTACCCTAAAGTCTTATATATTCATCATGTTTTAGTGTGTTTCACTATGATTAACCTAACTTCACTTCTTGAGTGTGTTCTGGATAATACAGAAGTACCAAGTCATTTCTACCGCTTAACTCAACTTACTGTTTACTTTTCTTTATATTTAGCATGATGTTTTTCCTTTCCTCTTTCGAGCGCTAAGGATGCCCCTCCTCAGCACCTCACTCTTTAAACCAAAGTTTTTAAGGTACTTTTAAAAAAGCGTCTTATTGTTCTAATTAAACGGCCCTTAAGTCATTGCAGGAGTCATCATAAATAATTGGGACAAAATTAAAACTTTAGCATAAACAGCGAGGTGTTGAGGAAGGGGCAACCCCCTTTATATACGTAATAATTTTTGTTCGTTTTAAGTTTTAATTTTGCTCCTTAATTTTAGTCGAAAAAAACTTGTTTTTTAATCTAATTTTAGATCGTTTTTTAAATAATACAAGGATATTTGAACCCTAATCCACGGAGAAAAACCTTTACCCCACAGAAATATCCTCTAGACAATTGAATCCCGATGAAAATTTACCCGAGCAAGTACACTAAACCCGCTCAGTGCGAAACATTGAGACGGACAAGAGAAAGCAAGACATATAAAAAGACTTTTGTATAAGAAATCCGGCAAATTCCCCAGTGTATATTTTCCCCTGACAAGTTCACTCCCTGGAAACTTCCCTCCTCCCGGAAAATTCCCCCCGGGGAAAAACCACCAGCAGATAATGTGCCCCCCCCCCCACCCCGCAATGTATTAAAACATCCAAAAAAAAAATCCTTTGACAAACCCAGGGGTAAATTTTATAACTTAACGCCCTTACCCTTGGGGCTGTGGGGGGGGGGGTCATGTAATACCCACAGGCCTTTTAACTTATTTGGCCTTTCAACTATAATGAACAAAATGGCTATCTCAAAATTTTGATCGGTTTTTGGGGAAAAAAGGGGCGTGCTCCCGGTACTATATAAAAAGGGGGTACTTATGCAATATAACTACACCGGAGAAATAGACTGCAAAAGGATACCAGACATGGAAACCCGTCAAACGATTATTTTCTATCTAAATTGCGCGCAAAGCGTGATTTACTATTGAGTTTATAATATTTAGACTGTTGTTTTTTGGGGTTTAGGGGGGAGGTACTTAGGTTAGGTCGCGCACTTAATACATGATCGTCTTCACCCCCACTCCCCGAATGGGCAAATATGTAGCCCCCTTTTGGTTATCAACTTGGAGTTTTTTTCCATTTCGGTCATTTATGATCAAAATAAACTCTACATGTAACACAATAAGGGGATGTTTAACAAAGATCGGGGGCAAACCCCCCCTTACCTCCCATGTGCTCTGAAAGTTAAAATACTAATTCTTCTATATGTACGTGTTGATTAGTAGTCAATCTTGTCTCAAAAATACTTGTACATTTTAAAATTTACAAAAACGTTCAGTACTTATAACAGTTTTAACACCTGATTCTCACACTAAAACGGATAGTCAAAAATCAAGAAGTGATGACATGTGCCTTACTTAAGAATGCGCCCCAAGGGAAGCGAAAATGTGCCATCGGTGCATTTTCGCTATCTATTTTTTGGGTGGAGTTCGAAATTCAGGGTAAATTAGATCTCGAAGAGATGTGCAAAAAAAAAATCAGAGACAATTTTACCAGAAAGTGTGAATTTTGTTTTTCAGTTTACTAGAACTCAAAATTGGTAGGATTCAGTTTTCATTGACAGATTTCGGCACCATATTCCGAAATCTGTAACAATGCAGAATCTTTGACTGATTACACGTACTTTTGTTGTCAAAATTTTCTGGACGCGGTCTCTGTGTTGACAATAAATATACTTTGCCTAGCTATCTGGTACTCCAGAGAATTAAATAAAAAAGGAAATTAAAGGTGATCTAACAAAAAAAAATAATTTTAAAAATCTAAAGTGGTATTTTATATTACTTTTTGGCTAATATGCTGAATAAGATATACAAAAACGTGAACGTTCAATGCGAAATTGAAAATAGATAGAATTATTACCCAACTTGGTTATAAGAACAAAATGTCTTGTAGCTATAAAAATATAAATTACAACGACAAGAACGACTAAGTCAAAGATAAGAAATTAGACTGGCCGTTATTAATTCAACTATCTATAAAAGTTAAGTCTAAGGACAACGTTCTGAGATTTTGTCATGAAATAGAAGCCAAAGACATATACATATGAGACAAAATTGTACTTGGCCAGGCCCTTCAACCTTCAACAGTTCCGATTGTTATTTTATTTGTGTTTTCCTTTTAATGAACTTCGAATTAGTATTGTACATTTTTAATCATATATTGTACTTAACTTCGACCAATATTCAAGATCATTTTCAAAGTTAAACAGCAAACCCTCCTTCTATATCGCCCAAAAATTTCCTTGAGAGCTTCATTTTTATTTTCATTGTCATTTAATGTTTTTTTCATGTCAAACATGTCAATGGTAAATCTATTTAGCATAGCGGATATAGAATCAAAGTCCCTGCAGCACTTTCCCAGGCACTTTAGCCTAAGTCAAATGGTCATAGTAGTTAAGCATTTAAAGGTCATCCTGTTTCGAATTCTTTACTTGACAAGATTCATGACAGAAAACACTTTCGACGAAGGGGTTGCTGATGGGCAAGCTTAAGATAGCAAGAGCTGCTTGAGCTATGTCGAACAAAGGTCATTTTTTCCCACTATTTTCTGTATTTTTTTTTTTGAAATTTGACCACCTTCCCATTTAGTTTTTCACGCTAAGGATAATGCACAATTTAATATTTGAAATTTAGTTCGTCATGGAGCCTGGAATGCGATATAAAAATCACTACGGTATTCTGAAAATTACACCTATCTGTATATAGAGATTTTTGAATCTGTCAGTAGAAGTCGTAAGTAAACAATACACTCATGCGCACCACTGGCAACTAAGAAATTAAGTAGAAATAGAGTGATTATTGATGCCTCTAACCATAAGCGTATAGTTTCCGCAGGAATTATTTTCTCCAGACTTATGTCGTCATAAAAATAATTAATCAAGACAGTATATCTGCAAATAAATTAATTTTTAACAAAAATTTCAACTCATTAAGGTGACTTGTTGCATTATGAGAAACGCGTTGCTCCTGCTAGGGGTCACAAATTTGGGTACTGGTGCATAATGAGGACACTTCTATATACTGCTAAAGAAGTCAAGTTTGGTTAATGCTAATGAAATAAAATAGGATGAATATATAATAGTTTAGAAACAAACTTGGGCTATATATTTGCACATTAGGGGGGGGGGGAGTTAAAACATAGCATATATTAAATAAGTATCATCTGACCACACTCAAGAAGTTTCATCTGATCAGTCTGTGTAAAACTGGTTTGTCTTTCTGCATTTGAAGACAAAAACCTTATGCAGTGAGATAAACTACTAGATAGGTATATTTTAATTACATATTTAATATATAGATTTGGTATTTTGATTAGGCTAGGCATTCAATTTAATGCACTCTGGAAATTATATATAAAAGAATTATGCCTTGCATAATTCTTTCTCGTAGTTTCCATAATTTTGTTACTAAAGTCTTATATTTTCATCATATTTTGGTATATTTCATTATGATTAATCTCAGTTCTTGAGTGTTCTTGATAGTACATAATTACCAAGTGACTTCTACCTCTTAGATAAACTTACTGTTTACTTTTGTTTATATCTAACATTTAGTTTTTCCTTCCTTTTTTCGAGCAATAAGGATGGTTTGGCAAAGATAATTGACAAACAAATGATTTGCCATTTTGAAAACCAGCCGTTACATTGCGTCTTCATTTAGTTTTGTTTCAAAATAAACTTTCTAGAAAGTTTCAACTAATTACCCTATTAGTGTATCTTCGCAATAGTGGTAGTAGCAGTAACCCTGAGAATTTCAACTTAATGCCTTTAGCATTCCTGGTCCGCCGTTTCGACAACCAGATTGCAACTAGTACCTTTCATTTAGTTTCTAAAAGCCTAACCCTCAAGCAGTAGCAGTTGTAATTAGAGCATTAGTAGTTATAGCCGGGGTCGTATCCAAGATATTTTTTTCGGGAGGGGAGGGGGTTACAAAAGTTTTTCTCGTGAGGGGGGGGGGTAACAAAAAAAAAACATTAGGTACTCACGTGGTATAGCGACAACACCAAATAAGTGAAGTTATGTTAATCCTAATGAAATATACCAAAATATGATGAAAATATAATACTTTAGTAACAAAATTATGGAAACTACAACAGGAAATTATGGAAAGAAGGCCGCCCAGAACGTATAAAGTAATACCTAACCAGCTCTATATATTAAATATTCCATAATAATATACATGCATGGTAGTATCTCGGCTCCATTGCAACTGAGCCCCAAGCATCGGAGGCCACGTCAGACTGAACTTCCTTTGCAACTGAACCTCCGTGTAACTGAGCCCTCATGCAATTGAACCCCATTTAAGTGAGCCCTCGCGCAACTGATCCCCATTAAACTGAACCCGTGTGCAACTCAAGTCTATCGCAACTTAATCCGCTGTAAGTGAGCCCCCGTGCAACAGAGCACCTTTGTGACTCTACCACCGTTCAACTGAACCCTCGTGTAACTGAACCCTTGTGTAGCTGAACTCTCGTGCAGCTGAACAACCGTACTAAGTATTTCAGTATTCTGCGAGGCACTTTCCTAGAGTAAAACACACGTTAGAATCTTTAAATGTTCAAACTTATTGGAATTGTTTGTTTTTTAAAGTTATGATATAAATGCCTGCCAAGATGTTTCATAAAAAAGCTGTTTTGTTGTACCAAAAACAAATTAAATCGGACGCCACAAACCATTAAACACATATTTATTTCTCCTTTTTTGTGTCTTTTAATAGGGTTCCCTTCGCCCTTTCGCTGTCTACGGGTCTAGGCCTTTACCCCTCCCCCAGAATATCCCCCCTCTCCCCGTAAATACTTTTCAGCTGAAAATCCCTCCGGTGAAAAATACCTTCCTGGAAAATACCCCCTAGGGGCTGGTTGGTTTCCAATTACTTTTGACTTAAAAAAGGACGGTACTTGGACATTATATGGGCCTTTCTAAAAAGTCAAGTTTCGTTAACCCTATAGAGCCAATTGTTGTAAAAAAACAACACTGTATTTTTCGAGCTTGGACTGCCATCTTGCTGTCAAAAAATACTGCTTTTATCAACACCTTTCGATGGGGCTGAAAGATGGCTGTTGATTGATACCTTTGGGGAGCTGCTGTGTGACATGCCTAAACAGTGAGTCGCCAAACCAAGGGATAAGAAAAACGAATGAAAAAGTAGGCAATTTCTAAGCTAGAAACCGGAAACAAAACGAAAAGGTGGGAGATTCCTTGCATGTCATATGCGTATAAAATATATACCGTTTAGAATTACTGTAGTTGAAATTCACGAAATAAGCAAGAATTTGGATCAGTAGCAAGAACTTCCTCCTGTTGTAAAAATACAACATCGGACGATCGTGGCTCAAAATTGTGAAACGAATAACTAATTTTCGCTTTCTTTTTAGATGGCAAAATCTTACGACAGACTATGAAAACGAGCTCAAAATCGCCGAATTGACGCAGAAGAGGCGGTCAAGTATATTTTTGACATTCGAGAAGACATGTTGTCGGACGACGATGATGAGGACGATGATCCAGACTTCCTGTCTCCAGAAGATCTTATCGATGATCCTGATGCAGACTTGTTGCCTCTACTGGACAGTCTCCACTTCTTTTTGGAACAGAATGACGTGGAGGCTAACACTGAACCCAGTGACGATGACTCGGGGGAAACTCCACCCACCAGTCAGCAACAGCAACCGGTAACAGCAAGTACTGGAAAAATCAAAGAAGAAATCTAAAGTCCAAGAAAAATTCGGCTGGAGAAAAATAGAGATAGAAAAAGTTGATCTGTCTTGGAAAGGAGAGCCTCGCCAAGTTCCAGGCATCTTGGAGACTCCACTGAAATACTTCCAAAAATTCTTTGACGATGAACTTCTTGAGCTGACAGTTGAACAAAGTAGCGTCTTTGCACTTCAAACTGAGGGATGCAACCTCTGCCTCACTGCCGAAGAGCTAAAAGTTTTCATGAGCATTATTCTATTATTGGGAGGGATAAAAGTTCCCTATTATCGAATGCACTGGGAAGCAGCCACCAGATACCCTCAAATTGCCAACAAGATGGGCCGACAAAGGTTTGACAAGATCAAACGTTTTCTTCATTTCAACGACAACAATATAGCTAAGAAACCTGGAGAACATGGATTTGACAAGCTATACAAGATTCGACCCGTCCTGAGTCATATCCGTTCCAAGTTTCTTGAAGTCAGCCCCGAAAAACACCATTCAATTGACGAGCAAATGATTCCTTTCAAGGGGCGAAGCAAATTGAGACAATATCTACCGAAAAAACCGACGAAATGGGGAATAAAAGTGTTCACAAGAGCTGGTGTGTCAGGTTTTATATATGATTTTGAAGTTTACCAAGGGAAGGGCACTCTTGTTGAAGATGACATAGAGCCAGATCTTGGAGTCGGAGGCAACATAGTTTTACGTCTGATGAGTACCTTGCCAGAGAAAATGAACCACAAGATTTACTTTGACAACTGGTTTTCAAGCTTAAAACTTATGAGTTTGCTCAAAATTAAAGGATTCCCTTGTATTGGTACGTTGAACAAAGCGCGACTGAAGGGCTGCCCGCTCCTCACAGATGGTGAAATGAAGAGACGAGAGAGAGGAACGTCAGATTACAGGACTGACATTCATTCTGGCGTTATTGTAGTGAAATGGTTAGATAACAACACAGTTCGCTTGGCTTCGACGTGTGCAGGAATAACGCCACAGGATACGTGCAGACGCTGGAACGTTAAGGATAAATCCAGGGTTGAAGTTTCAAGGCCTACCATTGTTTATGAGTACAACCGTCATACGGGTGGCGTAGATTTAGCAGACGTGCTGGCGGAGATGTGGCGAACTCATCTTCGGACACGAAAATGGTGTATGAGAATCTTCTGGTGGCTTATTGACACAGCAGTCTGCAATAGCTGGCTTCTTTTCAGGTCAGACGTCAAAGCGCTGACTTCAAGGACAGACGAGCCGATGATCTTGAGAGCCTTCAGGTCTGAAGTTGCTGCAGGGTTGTATGCCTCGGCGTGTGTGATGCCCCAACCTAAACGTGCTAGACCATCCTCAGATGTCGAAGCAAGTCCCAGCCCCATTCGAAGTCGCAATCGAATCCGACCGGCAATATCTGCTCAAGCCGATGGACTTGATCACTGGCCAAAAAAGACTGAAAAGCAGAGCCACTGCAGAGAGTGCAAATCGGGATATACCACTTTTGAATGCGAAAAATGTGACCTTCTACTGTGCCTTACTGCCAAAAACAATTGTTTTGAAGCCTTCCAAACCAAGTGAAAATGCCCCATTTTTATATACTCGAGGGGCTAATGTTGTATTTTTACAACATGGTCTAAAATTGACAATTTTAAATAAATCATGCAAAAAAAAATTTTTCGTCAATAGTCTGACCTAGAGATTACATGGGAAGCGTTGGAGATTTTTCCTGGTATTCGTTCCTATAGTGGCCTGTCAAGGGTTAATGCTAATGAAATCAAATAAAACAGGATGAATATATAATAGTTTAGAAACAAATTTTGGCTATACATTTGCACATTAGGGGGGGGGTGAAGCATAGCATTTATTAGATACATAACTTAACCAAGGTACCCCCACCCCCTAAACCCAAAAAACAACATCTTAAATGTCGTTTACACAATGAAAACCCCGCTTCACATTGCATTACTCTCTGACTGTTCCTTGAATTAACGCGTCTGGCTGGTGTACCGTTACTGGTTTACTTGTCGGAGCCCAAATGTCGAACTAGGACTCAAATGTAATAATCATTTTAGTCGGAAATGAATTTTACCCCCATCCCTATATATATACCAATTCAGGGCATATATTAGGCCTGTTTTTTAGTGCTAGAAACCACAAATTCACTAGTCCATGACTTATTGGTCTGACACAACAATGGCTTCATTAATCGATCTTTTTTCTCACTTTTTATTACATAATCCGAAGTTTGAAAATCTTTTAGATCTTAGATCTGTTGGCACTAAGATCTTATATCTTTCTGCAAAGATTATGGATTTTTAACTCATCTTTGTTCTAAGATCTTAGAGCTCACTGATGTTAGCAAAAAGTGTGAAGACCGCCACTGATTGGTCATACATAACAATGATGAGAGAACATCATTGTTTTCAGACCGCTGATCAGAGAAGAATGATGAGATACGTTTGCAAAAAAACGACCGAAGATATAAGATCTTTGTTCAGATTTCACTTTTAAGCGTTTTCTGACAAAAGATGTAAGCTCTTAGCACATTGATGAGTGAAAAAACAGGTCTCTTTGCACATTAGGGCTGAGGGTAAAGTTTAAACGTACCTTATATTATTGACTTATGAATAGAGTAAACGTACCACTCGATGCCTTTTTTTATTCTCTTTCAAAATATAATTATCATTTTTGAAATACACAAAGGTCAAATTCTACTTTAGTATAAATACATTGGACCCACACCTCTATATATCCCAACTAAGGTCTTATCTTTGCACATTAGGGGGGGGGGGTGGGAGGATAGAGTAAACTTACCTGTTATGTAAAAAATAAAAATAACGTACCCCACCCCCATAAGTTGAATATACTATACTCCCTGAATTGGTCACCACAGGTGTGGAGGTAAAAATAAGTTTACAAAATTTTTTAGTATATTTGGAAAGAGTAGGATACTGGCTAGTAAAGTATCACTAGTAAAAAGTAGTATCAATTAGTATGTTCAATTTATTTTTACTTCAATTATGTGAACAGCGAAATATTTACCACAATTTTTAGATAGTATAATTCTTCGATATCATTTAGATGGGAATAAATTGTCACACCTGAAAATTTAAAGGTAAAAAAAGAAAATTAAAAAATGCTACTTCTTTAGTTTTTCCTTCTGGAGTTTACAGTAAAAAATCTAAAGTGTTACCAATATCAGTCCTTTCATTATGAATCAAAACTGCGTTTATTCCCATTTTAATACTTTGAAATATAAAACAAAACAGAAACTCACATCTAAAAAATTCAAATCATTCCATGTAGACATTATTCCGTATATGAAGGGGGCTGTCCCCTCCTCAACGCCTCGCTCTTTACGCTAAAGTTTTTTTATTGTTTAGAAAAATAGAGTTGTGAGTCAAACTTTAGCGTAAAGAGCGAGGCGTTAAAGAGGGGACAGCCTCCTTCATATACGGAATGATTTCTGTTCGTTTTCAGTTTTAACGTCGTTCCTTACTTTCATTTAAAAAAAACTTGTTTTTTTTTATTTAATTTTTGAAAGTTCTTGACTTAATTCAGGTTTTGATTTTTGCTAATCGTACATGAATAATTGAAACAAAATTTGCATATTATATTTGGTTAAATGGCTTTCTGGAAACTTGTTTAATTTTATTTACGAACGTTTTTATTAGTGATAAATATACGTAACTTAGAATTAACTTACGTAACGAACTTCTATATTCATAAATTTTTAACACGTATATTAGGGGGTTCGCCCCCTAGTCAATACTCTGCTCTTTAAACTATAGTTCGAATTTTTTTTTCCAGTTCTTTAAAAATGACCTCTTAATCACAATCAGTTGATCAGTTGAAAAACTTGTTTTTTTATTTAATTCCTGATCTTTTTCTTTAATAATGCTGGGAAATCCGGCGCCCCTTCATAGCAATGTCCCTTCCCCCATGAAAACTTCCTTCATGGAAAGATCCTTCCATATAGCCCCCGACCCTCGCCTTCCCCCCCCAACCCGAACAACTCTCCTCGGAAAAAGTCTGTCTACTTCCCAATAACCAACACTCTATGTTAACATTGAGTAAAGTTCATAACTTTCAGCCCTCCCCCTGGGGACTTTGGGGGATCAAGTCATCCTAAAAGACATTTTTATCATATTTTCGACCATGCTGAACAAAATGGCTATCTCAAAATTTTGATCGGGTGACTTTGGGAAAAAAATGAGCGTGGAAGGGGGCCTAGTTGCCCTCCATTTTTTTTGGTCACTTAAAAAGCGCACAAGAACTTTTAATTTCCGTTCCAATGAGCCCTCCCACGATATTCTAGGACCACTGAGTCAATACGATTACCCCTGGGAAAAAGAAAAAAAAACAAACAAATAAACACGCATCCGCGATCTTTCTTCTGGCAAAAAATGCAAAATTCCACATTTTTGTAGATAGGAGCTTCAAACCTATATAGTAGGGTTTTCTGATATGCAGAATATGATGGTGTGATTTTCATTGAGGCTCTATATCTTTTAGGGGGTCTTTCCCCCTTTTAACGAAAATCAGCCAAATTTTCTCAGGCGCGTAACTTTTGATGGGTAAAATTAAACTTAATGAAACATATATATTTGAAATCAGAATTAAAATCTGATTCTTTTGATGTATCTATTGGTATCAAAATCCCGTTTTTTAGAGTTTCGGTTACCATTGAGCCGGGTCGCTCCTTACTTACAGTTCGTTACCACGAACTGTTTGATTCTTCATCCACAATCAACAAGACAACAATCAATGCTATTACAGAATTCAAGTTGGAAAGACTCCAGAATCTGACGTGCAGATATTTTCATAACAAAGCATGTCTAACCTGTTTGTTTATATGTATCAATGTGAGTCCAATTCAGGGAATGCCTTATAAAATATTTTGTTTAGCTGCGTCTTAAGAGTCAACTTCAGACGAGTAATATCGTCTAAATACTGGGAGGGAGGGGGGGGGGGGGGGGTAAATATGGTGCAAGTTTTCTCGAATCAATTGAAAATAACAGTGAAAACTGAAAAATGAGCCATAACTGTTGTAGTGGTAGCTGCAACCTAGTAACTTTTACTTCGGTTTGTCTTAAAAATAAAAGTTTATTGCTAAAAGAAATTCATAGGGATTAGAAACAAGATAATATCCTTTGTAAATGACGTCATGAAAAAATAAAAAGTTCAAAATTAAAATAATCCGAATCGAAAACCTTTATAGAGAACAGTAAACTCACCATCCTGTAAAGAAACGTAAAATAACTTTTTTGGATGGTCCGCAAATAGTTATGTCCCGTTTTTTTTTTTTTTGTGTGTTTTTTTTTCAACCAGGTGATCGTCTGTAGAAAAAGAATTAGAGATTTTTAATTAGTAATTTTATAGGAAATTAAATTTTTGATTGTCTTTTTATAGTTACAGACAATATTTGATTGTTATACGCCTCCCGCCCTAAAGGCCCCCTCCCCCCACATCCTTCTGATACACATTTAGAAAGAGCCCTTTTGTTTATAAAAGTTCAAGGGTACAATAAATATGGTTTTGATGATAATATGACCCTCCGTAGTCCCTGGGAAAGGATTGTACGTGGTATCAGGTGTATCAATATCGCAGTATCGTTATCGGACGTATTGGTATAATCTACATCATATTAGGCATTTCAGAACATCGGTATCAGTATCCTGTGTTGTTTTTTCAGTATTTCCTAGGCTTATTTTTTAAAGCATGTCCCGGGAAGGAAATCTTTCAATATTTAAACAAAGAATTAAATATCTCTATCATTTTTTTAATTAAAACAAACTTATTTTATAATACCATTTATCCTACCTACACAAGAATTTTTTTTTGTTTCACTTAAAACGGCACTTTTGGTGCCATGTTTTAAGTGGAAAAGCTGAGGCTAGTGGCCTACCAGAACTTTCTCAAATCAAGTGAAAATTACAGAGAAAACTGAAAAACGAGCGATATAGCAATAAAAAAGATAAAGATGTACTGAAAAAAGCTGACATTTTTAGAAAATAAATTTCAGCAGGGGGGGGCAAACGAGGGTCTGGCGTAAAACTAAAGTCTGAGAGAGGGATTCTCGTTGTAAATTAAAAGAAGGAATGCTTATTATTATACTTACCTATTCAAATTATTTAATTGACAATTCCACTTTAATATTTTCTCAATAAGTAAAATGGTCTTTCAAACTTAATTAAATTTTAAAATTAAAACTTAAAACGAACAAAAATTATTCTGTATAAAAAAAAATCCTGGCAGCGTTGTTTCTAAATTAAATCATCTCTTTTACATACTCCTTCAAATCGCTTTAGCTGAAAACAATGTTTCCAGAATATTTAAATTTGTCACGATCATTCTAAGGTTTCATTTTTAGAGTTACATTCACTTTTTGGTTCATCTCTCGCCTTAAGGAATTTGCTTAAACTCAACTATCGCCTCCTTTTATTATATAATTAATAAAAAAGGGTACTTCTGAATTAGCTCGTACAAACTCTGAAGTTTGCTTATAAGTTTGCTTCCGTAACTCGAGAAGTTATGTCAGGTTAATCATAATGAAACATACCAAAATAGGATGAAAATATAATACTTTAGAAACAAAATTATAAAAACTACGACAAAGAATTATGGAAAGCAGGCCGCCCAGAACGTATTACATTAAATACCTGACATAACTTAACTTTTTCCACAAAATAAGTTTTTCAAAGAAAAGTAAAGAGCTCTCTTAACCCAAAAATAAGCAGAAATAAGGTCAAATAATTTTCAAAGTGTAAAACTACCGCAAATTGTTATGAATAAATAAATAAAACCACAACGAACAAAAATTACAATAAAAGCCGAGTCAAACTCAAAACGAGCAAAAATTATCATGAGTAGAAGTAACAACCCCCATGCCTTCTCAAGACCACAACATAATTTGCACTTTACTGACAAGAAGTCAATTTTAAATGATTTCACTTTTTCTGCTTAAATAAAAAAAATTATTTAAACTTTAAGGAATAATTATCAGGGAAAATCCACGATCTTTTTTTTTATCAGTAAAGTCCAAATTATGTTCCTGTCTTGAAACGGTACCATACGGGGTTTGTCAGTCTTGCCCGTGGCCATTTTTGTTCTTTTGTTCTTGGAAGGTTATTTTACTTCAGTTTTGCTCATTTTTGATTTATTGAACCTCTTTAATTTTTTTTGAAAAACTTATTTGTGGTAGAACTTTTTTTAACTAATTTCCGTTCGCTTTTAATTGACGGTCTTTTTCGTGGAAAAAAATATTTTATATCTTTTGTATAAGAATCAATAGTTTGGCTTGCTGTTTGTATGTTGGAGAAATTGTTTCAAGAATTTTTAATCCTAACACAAATAGTATTGTTTAAGTCAATTTCATACCTCCTCAAGGTTACCAGAAAAATATAACTTAACAACCTGGACAGCCTGGATACACTTAGACACATTTAATTTATGCATATTGTAAGATCAAAAGTAGTAATAGTTGTAGTTCCGAATGTTTCAGCTTAATACCCACAGTTTGTCTCTATATATTAATGAAGTTTCATATTGGCAACCATAAATACAGATCTATTTGACTTAGTTTTAAAGCAACATTTAGTTTTAAAGTATAATGGGCCAAGTGCATAATTGTGGGGGGTGGACCTGCCCAATATCCCTAGAGAAATAATAACTGAACCCTTCTTCTATGCTAAACAAAGTAGATGTCTAAAAATTGTGCCTGGATGTGTTTGGAAAAGTAAAATGGATGGATTACAGTCAAAATAGCTGCTTTAATAGTTTCAATGATTCTTTCTAGCTATTATAGAGCTGCGCTGTCTATGATATTGCTTAAATGCCCTTTCAAAAACCTGCCTGCATATGTTTTAAGTTATGCCCAGAGGGCATATAAGAACGATGTTGGCACAATGTACTATTTATTATCCAGTTGCTATTCAGTCTCTGACCTGTCAAGATCAGCTTGTTCTTTCAAAAGGATAAAATGCCAGTTTTGAACAAGTGTTGAAAAAGGATTATATTCGGAATCAATTAGAGTCCGTAGCTAATTCAGTGACTGTTATTTCGTAACATTTTGCTGTGGGTTAAAGTGACCTTGATTCAGGATATTCATTTAGATTTTGGATAATTCTTACATCCAACACACAATTGTGAATGGTGGCTGGTGTTTAACCCCCCTGCCTCCGTGGTGACGTAAAAATCGAGTGAATACCTGTTTTGGTTTATACATTAGCTGGCTGGCGCTGGACTTTTGAATATTTATTTGGAATAATTTGTTTGGCCTCACGTAAAGATAAGTCTTTTGCTTCTTTTTTTTTTATCTTGCTACTGATATTCATGGTTTTTAAACAGTTTGATCTTGCTCTTGCAAAGTTCAAGGATTGTCCCCTCTGGCCAGTAAGAATAATCAAAGCTGGTAAAGATACATGAGGCAAGCCAGTTTATACGGCATTTTGCTATGGATCGCATGATGAATTTCGCCTCGTGGCTGCAAATCTCCAGATTTATGATCCCACCACTGTTAATTTGTCCGCTCCTGCTTCAAAAAAAGCTTTTGAAGAGCTTGTTACTACGCCTGATATTTACATGAGTCTATCAAAAACATACCTTGCGATGAGAGGTAATGATAAGAGCAGAGCAAATTGCCCAGCATTAGCATTATCTAGCAGTATTAGCCCGATACAACAGAAACTTGTAGCTACCCGAGCTGAACTGGATAAAACCAGAAATGACCTGATGGACAGTATAACTAAAAAAATTTCGGAAAAACTGGCTAGCTCAGACTCTCTTAAGAAATCAACTGAGCTCATTGCTAGTCAAATTTATGGTGTTCTCATGAATGAATTTAACCCAAGTTCCAGTGAATTGAAAATTTGCTAAGGGGACTGAGTAACAAATTTAGAGGAGAGACTGAACAGGCTGGAGAATAAGTTGGAAAGTTATGAACAAGAATGACTACTGGACAGCCTGGTTTTTCACGGTGTTAGGCAGAAAACTGGTGTTGACACTCGTTCTGCTGTGTTGTTAACTATTAATCAGAAGATGTCTTTGCCTGAAATTAGTACAAATGAGGTCGTGAACGTGTATAGACTTAGACTGAATAATAATGCTACAGCTGACTCAACTCAGGCGGTCCCATCTACTCCAAGGGTCGCTCCGACAATAGTGAAGTTTTCGAGCAAAAGCGTTGCTTGTAAAGTGTACAAGGCCAAATCCAAGTTGGCCTCTAGTGGTATTTTTGTTGTTGAGTCTCTGACCAAGCAGAGACGAGATATTCTGAATGCGGCGAAAGACAAATTCGGTCAGCAGAATGCTTGGTTTGATCGGGGACAAATACTGGCAAAGCAGTATAGTCCAAGGTACTATTTCTGGGGCGCCCTCGTACAAACAGGTTTTTCTGGTAGGTAATTCTACAGGAGCCTTACACTCTTTCTTTGCCAAGCGATTTACGCAATTTCAAAGTTCAATGTCTTTTTTTAGTGATAAACCAAAACCAGCATGTCTTGTTTTGTTGTTATGCAATTATTTTTTGTATATATTCAGGTTTCAAATTAGATTCTCCAACAGTTTTGAATAGTTTATTCAACATAACACTACAGACATTTTTTGTAAAAACATTTACATAGAAAAATGGATAATTCTAAGCAATTTCTGATGAGTAAAAATTTTATCATTATTATATTAAAAGTAAATTGAATTGTCATTAATTTAAGGAAGAAAATCTTACCTTGCACTAGAACTAAGGATGCTTATGTACTTAGATAACTATTGTTTTTAGCAGATAAAACCTTTAAATAGTTCCCTTATAGAGTAAAACTTAAGGTGTGATTTTTATCAATATCAATCGGCCTTTTTTAGAGATGTTTTTGAAAAAAGTGCTTAGCTTTCGATCGGTAATTTAGGATTAGAATAAAATGTTGATTCTTTTAATGTATTAATTGTTACAAAAGCTTCCTTTTTATCAAGATCAGTGGCCCTTTTTTTAGGGATGTTTTTGAAAATACTTCCAGGCCAGTCCGCATTTACGGTGTGATTTTTATCAAGATCAGTTAACCTTTTTAGGGATGTTTTTGAAAAAAGTGCTTAGCTCTCGATCGGTAATTTGGGGTTAGAATAAAATGTTGATTCTTTTAATGTATTAATTGTTACAAAAAGCTTCCTTTTTAGAGTTTCGGTTTTTTCTTTACTTATAGTTCGCTACCATGTACTGCTGGAAAATGTATTTCAGTGATATTTTAGATCATAGTAGGCTAATGATGCTTTTAGTCTTTAGAAGAAGAATCAAAACAATTTAGAATCTATTACGGCTCCTTTCGTCTTCGATAAGTGCGTGGATAAAAAATTCTAATTGGCATTTTTTGTTTTTAATTCACAAAATGGTTGGTTTAAGTTTTCTTTTACAAGATACTCAGGCAGGAAGGATGGGGTACATAGACAGGGAGTAGGGCTCGCCTAATGATGCTTTTAGTCTTTAGAAGAAGAAACAAAACAATTTAGAATCTATTACGGCTTCTTTCGTCTTCGATAAGTGCGTGGATAAAAATTCTAATTGGCATTTTTTGTTTTTAATTCACAAAATGGTTGGTTTAAGTTTTCTTTTACAAGATACTCAGGCAGGAAGGATGGGGTACATAGACAGGGAGTAGGGCTCGCCTAATGATGCTTTTAGTCTTTAGAATAAGAAGAACCAAAACAATTTAGAATCTATTACGACTTCTTTCGTCTTCGAAAAGTGCGTGGATAAAAATTCTAATTGGCATTTTTTTGTTTTTAATTCACAAAATGGTTGGTTTAAGTTTTCTTTTACAAGATACCCAGACAGGAGGGATGGGGTACATAGATAGAGAGTAGGGCTCGCCTAATGATGTTTTTAGTCTTAAGAAGAAGAACCAAAAAAATTTAGAATCTATGCTGCTTACCTTAGTTTAAGAACTGAAAATCATTCCAAAAAATCTAAATTTGTAACAATGAGTGTTTTATTTTGATAATAAAGGAAAATATAAATATTTATTTAATTGAACAAAAAATGTTTTACACTACTTTAAACGCCTAACATAAACTGAATTATTTTCCAAACCCAAAATGCATTTTTTTTTCATGCTAAATTTTTGTCTTTTTTTTAAAGGAAGAAGATACGTGCAATAACCCCCCTTCTGAAAAGAAAGCAAGATATGGCGAAGGTACATGAATGCTAGCCACAAGACCCTATATTATCATAGTCACTGGTAGAATTACACACGATTTGGACTAATCGCGACCTACGAGTCTCTTAATGATGGGGTCCTCTGCCCCCTACGTTAAATCCATGTCAGTTAGACGGAAGTTGAGAAGGGAATGGATTTCTTCAATCAATATCTCAGCTCAGCCTACAGAACATCCTGAACCTGACCCCCTTCAAATCTTTTAAAGGAGTTCAGATGAATAGGTCCGGCCAAAATTCGTAAGTATATAAATAAATTTTTACATCCCTATCTTTAAAAATAAGACAAAATTTTAACAGGTACATAGCTTTAGGTGAGTTAAAAAACTAAAAATTTGTTTCTAAACTATTTCATTTTTTTTCATTAACCAAATTAGCAATATATATAAGGGAATGCTTATCACGCATTTCTATAAAAAAAAACCTTACCTTGTAACTTATAACCATGATACATTATAATGAAATAAGTCCAATGTTCCTTTTAAACAAAAAACAAAAACGATTTGCTTTTTCAAAGTTGGCAACCACTCTTTAAACTGATATTATTTCGTTAAGCCATTTACGCCTTATCAGATCGCCCATCGCTTTTTAATCTGCTTTGAATTCTAAGTGGGTTTTCTTGTGACAGGAAGAAGGTTTTTAGTAATCTAAAAAGGACCATCCAACATTTTAATTGCACTTTAATTGTTGATATGGATGGAGAAAAACAAGTTCTTCTCTCTTACAATCATTTATTTAGCCCAGGTCAAACAAATCCGTTGGCAAAAGAAACAGGAAAATACGGATTATTGAGAAAGTAACAGCGCCACCAACCGCCGATATATGGGATTCGTGTCCATTAACTGAAGCCGAGGAGCAAGTGTTCATACAGCATACCGCGTCAGTTGAACGATGGTCAAATTTCATTGACAGTTATAATGAAGAGGGTCAAGCGCTCGAATTGGACTCATATTTCGCATTTTTATTTAAAAAAAATATTTTGAATAAAACCATTAGTTTTTTCTATCATTCTCTTTTTATAACTTAACGTTATAAAAATAAGACCACATTTTCCCGACTAAAAAAAAAAAATATTTATTTTAACGTTTTCTTTTTACATTACTAAATACATAAGGCAATGTAACTTTTTTTTTTCTTCTTCTTTTAATTGTTAAGGTGGTGGTGGTGGGACAATTACTATGAGAAATTGAAAAATTTTGTTAACTATAAAATAATGGTTACTTTACATAAAAAATAAAACTTTTTTTTTCTACAGATTAAAAATAAATAAACACAACTAGCACTAGGGCGTGATACAGCAAGTATGTTTAAAATAACAAGTCCGTCACTACCATCAGAGATAAGGGATCAAGTTCTACTAGTCCTAGATACTTCGGAGGGGCATGGGAGGTTCCTTAATGATATTTTTGGGAAACTCACCGGTCTGGATGACTTAACTTGCGATATTGACTTTGTTCAGGACTCAGAGTGGGCGGAGAGTTTCATGCGTGAACATTTAGATAATGTTACAAGTAAATTTGAACCGGGTCCTCATAACGAAAGTCCATCAGAGGACACTGCAGGCTGGATCGACCAATTGTCTCCAAACACCTTGGAATATGTACTAGGGGACCTCATGCCACATCCCCCCAATGTGATTGAACAGACTGGGAGTGGTGTTATTGACAATTTCCTGTCACCCTCCTCCACCATTCCACTTAATAGTAGTAGTAGTAGTAGTACTAATACAACAGTAACTCATTTTTCTGGGGACATTTTTAATGAGAACTTTACAATCAGTGAATTGAGTCCTGAACAGGCAGGGACAGGACAAGAAAATAGTATTATGTCCTCGGATTTGCCGGATTTTTATTTGTTAAAATCTGCTCTAAGTCAAATACGAACATACTGGGTACATTTTAGGCTTCCTGAGGAAAACACAGGCAGTATTTTAAATGACCCTGTGAAAGTTCTCCATAGCTATATCAAAAAAATTCAAGCGCAAATTGAGATTCAGATCTTGAAATGGGGGGGTCAGGGGGGAATTAAAGCATCGGTGAATCAAAAAGTTTACCTACAAAAGGAAACATCCAGGGACATTTTTTATTTTCATTTTTCGACAGGCAACCAGACTTTCTACCCAGGTCTAAACGATTTTGAAGACAACTTTTTCAACTGGGTGAATAAACTAATTTCAACTTTAGACACATTTAGTGAGAGGGGGAGTGGGTCCACAAGTTTATACATTGAATGCATGGATCTGAATCTCAGCAGATTTAAAAAAAACTTTATTTTAAGGGTTGGGAGGAGCAAAGGAATAAAATGTCACCAATATTTGTTAAGTACAGGGGTTCAAGGGTTTAGATTTGACACAGGACTGCAATGCTTTAAATTCGCGTTTTTATCACCAGCCCATAAGACATTAAAAAATGAATCAACAATGAAAAATTTTGACAAACTTGCACGTAACGGTGGAAAAAATTTCACTAAAGCAAATTTTGACTGTATATAGTGAAGCAATCTTGGGTCCTTTGAAGACATAAGTATATTCGAAAAAACAAATGAAAATCTTGGGGTGGGGGTTGTTGTTCTCCAGTACGACACTGAATTTGTAGCTGGGGGAAAAAAACCGAATAAAAAAGAAGTTTTATATTCAGTTAGGACACCGAGGGAGGAAAATGTTAAAAATTGGATTTGGGTTATTTACCAGCCTCCCAAAGATGTAAATTTTTATGGTCATTTTTCCCCGTTACAGCAATAAGTCGAATCTTATCTCAAGGCGTGAAGAAAGAAGAACGTTTCTATTGCCGCAAGTGCCTTTCCCCATTTAGAACTGAGGGAACGTTCTAAGATCACATGAGGCCTTGCGAAATTCACGGAAATCAAAGAATAGAAATGCCAGCAGAAGGCAGACACTTTACAATTTAAAATTTTTCAAAATTCCCTTCTGCAATCTGAAAAAGTGTCTTTAGATTGTGAAACAAGAATGGTTGAGGTATCCGACCCATCAAAGCCAAATAAAGTCAAGGAACACAAACTAGTTGCGTGTTCCTATGCGCACGCCCGTCGCGACGCCAACAATACAATTTAAGTGGAAGAGTTTTTTTTAATCTAGACGAAGACTGTCGTATGGCACAGCTATTGGTTTCTTTAATAAAAACAATAAACAGGCCACATCAATGATACCGTCACATCCATTTCAAAAAAACAATGGCAGATAAAGAACAACGGGGATTGGAAAAGGGGAGAATTTGCTGGGTCTGTAGGGGTATCCTTGCCCCAAAAGACGCAATGCAGGACCAAACTCACCTTATTGACTCCAATTCAACGGCGAAACGTAATTTTTGGGGGTGGGCTCACAACTTGTGTAATTTAAATATTAATCAGTAACTTTTTCAACCGATTCTCATACATAACTCTACCTACGATCTAAATTATGTGCTACCTGCATTGGCACATATTCAAATAAATTGAACAGTAGATTATGATGCATGGGTGACAGATAGCTTTACGTAGAAAATCGAGCCTAACTCCGCAGAATATTAGCTTGTTTGGGACTTTATTTGAAAATTAATTGACGGCGGCTTGGACTACACGAAAAAATTTCGCTTTTTAGAGTCGTAAAGTTTTTTCCCCAATTCATTGAGCGCAATAATTCTATTGCAGGAAAACGATGAAGGTAGTGACACTGTTCTGCTTCTCCGGTTACGATGTCTAAATGAGTTCTCTGAGGTATTAATGGTCATTGGTATATCTACTTATAGTCAGTATTGTTCCAAGTCGAAATTTGCCGAGAAGGCAGGAACCTACCTTGAATCTTTTTTCGTCAGTCTTCTCGGCCTTAGTTTAACCCCCGAGTACCGTATGTTTGCTACCACAGTTTGGGAAACGGGGAGACTTATAAATGGATTTGAATAACGAAGGCTGTCTTTGTGGAGTGACGTGTTAACTTTTTTAGGAATTATTAGTAAAAATACGGATAAAATCTATGAAGAGTTTAATCTTGATGTGGAGTATTATTTTTCTTCCCCTCATCTAGTGATGGACCTCATCCTAAAAATTAGTGGGGAAAAATCGGGCTAATCATTAATATTGATCAGCACCTGTTCATTGAGAGGTCAATGAGGGGGGGTTTTGTTTGTCACGGGGTCCGTATCTTGGAAACCGATCCAGAGAACCGATCCGAGAGAAGACGGGGACAAAATTAAATGCAGTTTATCTCGATATGAAGTCTCTCTACCCCGCGGTCATGTCCCATTATGCACTACCGTGCGGCAACTAAAAATGGCTCACTGATCCTCAAGCTTCCCATTTCCCAAACATTGATAGTTTGGAGTAGACTAGTCCGGTTGGATGTTTTTTTTAAATTGTCGGAGATATACAAGTTAAGCTTCATGATTCAGTAAATGATTTTGTTTTCCAATGCATCAATATACACTTGACTAAGGACTCTTTGAGTACTTGTATTATTTGTTTAGTCAATGCTGATAGATTATAGTGTGCGCCTTCAAAACCAAAACTTATTGCTGACCTTCTTCCAAAAAAAAACATAGTTGTACACCATGTAGCGTTAAAATGGATGTGTAACAACTGTTTCAATGTCACATAGCTTCACCGAGCACTCGAGTCTAGTCAAAAACCCTATCTGAAAACGTTTGTTGAATCTTTTGTCAGCAAACGTTCTGCAGCACAGACGAAAGTTGAAAAAGAGATTTATAAACTCATGTTGAATTCGGCTTTCGGTACAATGTGTGAGAGCATTTATAATAGGACTCGTTGCGACGTTGTGACCAATTCGAAACAATGTGCTCGAATCACTGCTGACCCCAATTACACTTCCTTGACACTCATCGGCTCAGGCATGGTACTTTTGAATAGGAAAAAAAGACACATTGTCCTGAATAAAAATATTGCTACAGGAAGTGCTATCTTGGAGATCTAAAAAAAGCTCATGTTGGAATGCTACTACACTGTGTCTATGGTAAGGTGGTCGGCCAATGAGCACGTACAGGTCTGCTATGGTGACACGGATTCTCTACTGCTCAAAGTAAAATCACCAAATCTACCTGATGATTTGGCGCATGGTGATATTATCAGCTCACGGTTGGAATACACCTCTTTTAATTTTGGTCTTTAAACTGAGCTAGTAAAACGTCGGTTACCAATTCAAATTTTATTTATTTAATCTAAACCGGAGAGCAACTTGATATGCAGTGGTAAATTTGTCGGTCTGCAAGGGTAATTTATACAGATACACGACGAGGAAATCAAGAAACGTTGCAAAGGAGTACCCACTCGCTATGTGGACAAGAGTTTCAATATGGAAATTTATAGGAATTGTATTGTTGAAAATGCAAGTCCACGAGCAATACTGTCGGCAATACCTTCATTGAAGTACAAGAACTATACTGTAAATGTAGAAAAAATATTCATGATTACCATTTCTGACAAGGTCTATGTTTGTCAAGATGGTCTGACCACCCTCCCCCTTGGACACTATTTAACTTCAGACCGGATCGAATGTATTGCCCACAGGGAAAGTCTCGGTTTAAATAAAGTCCTGTAAATTATTTCCTAAAACCTTTGGGGGGGGGGACCTCGCGGCCTTTGGGGGGGGAGCCTCGCGGCCCGGGGGGGGGTGGGCTGGAGAAGTTTCCCTCACAAAGCCAGAACAAAAAAAAACAGAACTGAACGCCAGAGTTTTTAGTCTTTAGAAGAAGAAGAACCAAAACAATTTAGAATCTATTACGACTTCTTTCGTCTTCGATAAGTGCATGGATAAAAATTCTAATTGGCATTTTTTGTTTTTAATTCTTAAAATGGTTGGTTTAAGTTTTCTTTTACAAGATACTCAGACAGGAGGGATGGGGTACATAGATAGAGGGTAGGGCTCGCCTAATGATGCTTTTAGTGTTTAGAAGAAGAAGAACCAAAACAATTTAGAATATATGCTGCTTACCTTATTTTAAGAGCTTAAAATCACTCTAAAAAATCTAAATTTGTAACAATGAGTATTTTATTTTGATAATAAATGAAAATATAAATATTTATTTAATTGAAAAAAAAAAATATTTTACACTAATTTAGATGCCTAACATAAACTGAATTATTTTCCAAACCCAAAATACATTTTTTTTCATGCTAAATTTTTGTCTTTTTTTTAAAGGAAGAAGATACGTGCTATAACCCCCCTTCTGAAAAGAAAGCAAGATATGGCGAAGGTACATTAATGCAGGCCACAAGACCATCAATTATCATATTCGCTGGAAGAACTACACATGACCTGGACCAGCCAAGGGCCGCGAATCTTTTAATGACAGGGTCCTCTGACCCCAGTGTTAACTCCATGCCAACTGGAAGGAAGATGAAAAGGGAATGGACTGCTTCATATAATGCCTCAGCTCAGCCTACTGAAGATTGTGAGCTTGACCCCCTTCAAGTTTTGCCAAGGAGTTCAGATATAGAAGTCCAGTCAGAATTTGTAAGTATATACATAATTTTTTCTATCCCTATTTTCAAAAATAAGACAAAATTTTCTCAGGCGCATAGCTTTTGATGAGTAAAACTTAAAATTTTTTTCTAAGCTATTTAATTTTCTTTAATAAACCAAATTAGCGATATATATATAAAGGAGTGCTTATACGCACTTCTATAAAAAAAAACTTACCTCGTAACTTATAACCAAGACGCATTATAATGAAATGATTCCTTTTAAACAAAAAACAAAAACGATTTGCTATTTCATGGTTGGCAAGCTACTCTTAAACTGATATTATTGCGCTAAGCCATTTGCGCCTTATCAGATCGCCCATCGCTTTTTAATCTGCTTTGAATTCTAAGTGGGTTTCTTGTGACAGGAAGAAGGTTTTTAGTAATCTCCAATTATGGGTTTCACATGCAAAGAAAACATTATTTTGAACCAACTCAGGCAATTATTTTCGTTTTGAAAAAGATGCATTTGAGAGAAGAATTTGAGACTGTTCTATTTGAACAGTGTTGTGAAGTCCGATACTCCCAACTCGGAAAGGGTATCGATCCTCCTACCTCGAAGGAAGCTCCCGGTTCCCAAGGGTTCTCCCCGGGGGGGGTTGGGGGGGGGGGGGCAGGTGGCGGTCTAAAAAGAACAATCCAGCATTTTAACTGCAATTTATTTGTTGATATGGATGGAGAAAAAAAAGTTCTTCTCTCTTACAATTATTTATTTAGCCCAGGTCAACTTCAAACAAATCCGTTGGCAAAAGACACAGGAAAATTCGAATTATTGAGAAAGTAACACCACCACCAACCACCGACATTTGGGATTCGTGTCCATTAACTGAAGCCGAGGAGCAAGTGTTCATACAGCATACCACGTCAGTTGAACGATGGTCAAATTACATTGAGAGTTATATTGAAGAGGGTCAAACGACCGAATTGGACGCATATTTTGCATTTTTATTTTAAAAAAATTTTTGGAATAAAACCATTAGTTTTTTCTATCAGTTTATTGTTCGAACGTAACGTTCTAAAAATAAGAACACCATTTCCTGACTAAAAAAAAAATATATTTTTTAGAGGTATCAATTTAAATTATTAGATACATGGTACGAATTAACTTTTTTTTTTCTTCTTCTTTTAACTTTTAAGGTGGTGGTGGTGGGACAATGACTATGAGAAATTGACAAAGTTTATTAACTATAAAATAATGATTATTTTACATAAGAAAAAAAAACTTTTTTTTCTTCCGGTAGAAGATACAGCACCACCAGTAAACCTAGCGATTGATACTGAATGTATATTTAAGATAAAAATAACGTCACAACCAGTAGAGTTATAAAATGAGTTTGCACTAGATCTCGATACGACTCTTGGGTATAGGAAGATTCCTCATTGATGGTTTAGAGAACATCATCGGCTAGGATGACATCTCTAGCGATCTTTACCTTCATGAGAACCCAGAGTGGGCGGAGAGTTTCATTATTGAATATTTAAACAAGGTTACATGTAAATTTGAACCAGGTCCTCATAACGAAATTCCATCAGAGGACAATACAGGCTGGCTCGATCAATTGTCTCCAAATACCTTAGAATATGTGCTATGAAATCTCATGCCACATTCCACCAATATGATTAAAAAGACTGGGAGTGGTGTTATTGACAATTTTCTGTCACCCTCCTCCACCATTCCACTTAATACTAGTAGTAGTAGTAGTAGTAGTAGTAGTAGTACAACAGTAGCTCATTTTTCCGAGGACACTTTTAACGTGAAATTTATTATTAGTGAATTGAGTCCTGAACAAACAGGGACAGGACATCAAGATAGTATAACGTCCCAGGCATCGCCTTTTTTATTTGTTAAAATCTGCTCTAGACCATTTGCAAACATACAGGGTAGATTTTAGGCTTCCCGAGGAAAACGCAGGTAGTATTTTAAATGATCCTGTGAAAGTTCTGCATAGTTCTATCGACAGAATTCGAGCGCAAATTGAGATTCAGATCCAGAAATGGGGAGGTCGGGGGGAATTAAAGCATCAGATAACCAAAAAGTTTACTTACGAAAGGGAACATCCGGGGACATTTTTTATTTTCATTTTTCAACAGGCAACCAGACTTTTTACCCAGGTCTAAACGAATTTGAAGACAAATTTTTCAACTGGGTTAATAAAGTAATTTCAACTTTGGATACATTTAGCGAGAGGGGGAGTGGTTCCACCATTTTATACATTGGATGCATAGATCTGAATCTCAGTAGATTTAAAAAAAACTTTATTTTAAGGGGTGGGAGAGGTAAAAGAATAAAATGCCACCCGGATTTGTCGGCTACCAAAGGAGTTCAGGGTTTCAGATTTGACACAGGACTGCAATGCTTTAAGTTCGCATTTTTAGCAGCAGCCCATAAGACATTAAAAGATGATTCAACAATGAAAAATCTCGACAGACTTGCACGTAACGGTGTAAAAATTTTCCCTAAATTAATTTTTGATTTTTTTGTGGTTTTTTATCGGGTTTCATTTAAATAAATAAGATTTTTCTATAAACAAAATTAAAATGTGGGGGGGGGGGGGGTTGTTCTTCAGTATGACACAGAATTTGTAGATGGGGGAAAAAAACCGAATAAAAAAGGGGTTTTCTATTCAGTGAGGACACCGATGGTGGAAAATGTTAAAAATTGGGTATGGGTTATTTAACAACCTCCCAAAGATGTAAGTTCTTATGGTTATTTTTTTCCCGTCACAGCAATAAGTCGACTCTTCTGTCAAGGCGCAAGAAAAGGTGAGTGTTTCTTTGTACTCATGTGCCTCTCCTACATCACATCCGAGTAAACAGTCTAACACCGAATAAGATCATGCGACCTTTCCGTGCCTACAAGCCTAGACATGCCAGTTATCGGAAAAGATGTATAACAGCTATCAATTTTTAAAAATTCCCTTCTGCACTCGCATATAATGTCCACAGACTTTAGAAACATACTAGATGAGATATCGAACCCATCATAGCCAAATATAGTCAAGGAACACAAACTAGTAGCGTGTTCCTACGCGCACGCCCGTCACGACGCTAACAATAAAATGCTATTGGAAGAGTTTTTTTTTACTATGGACGAGGAGGGCAGTATGGAAAAGCAATTGGTTTCTTTAATAAAAATAACAAACAAGCAATTTCACGATTACATCATACCAATTATCCAATGACAGTGTTGAATAAAGAGCAACTGGCGTTGGAAAAGGGAAAAGTATGTTGGCTCGGAAGGGGTACCTTTGCCCCAAAAGACGCAGTGCAGGACCACAATTACCTTATTGGCCAAAATTCAACGGGACAAATTAACTTTCAGGGGTTTGCTCAAAATTCGTGTAATTTAAAAATTAAACAGCAATTTTTTCTCCAGGTTTTTATACATAACTCTAAATATGATCTTAAGTTTGTGCTACCCGAATTGGCACATATTCAAAGACATGGAACAGTAGACGATGATGCATGGGTGATAGACAGCTTTGCGTACAAAATCAAGCATAAATCCGCAGAAAAGTTGCTTGTTTTGGAATTTATTTGGAAATTTGTTGAAGCCGGCGTGAATCGCATGAATAAAATTCGCTTTTTAGATTCCTACAGCTTTGTCCCCATTTAATGTAGAGAATTAAGTATGGTGCAGAAAAACGATTACTACATAGTCGCAGGTATCAGGCTACATCAGCGCTTACCAAATGTTGTCAAGGATATAAGACCGGTATATTGTAAATCTACTTATGTTCATTCTTGGAAAAAGTTGAAAGTTGATCAAGAGAAAGTTAACGATCGAGAAACGTGTTACGTCAATCTGCATGGTGGTAGTTGCACCCCCAAGGAATACAGTTTTGCTAAAAAAGTGTGGGCAGAGGGAGGGTGTAAAAATGGATTTGACTACCGCAAGATGTATTTGTCGAGTGACGTGTTAACTTTTTTAGACATTTTGTGTAAAAATACGGATAAAATCTATGAGGAGTTTAATCTTGATTTGATGTATTATTATTATTCTACTCATATAGTGATGGACCTCATCATCAAAATTAGTGGGGAAAAAATCGGGCTAATCACTGACATTGATCAGCATCTGTTCATCAAGAGGTCAATGAGGGGGGGTTTTGTTTTTCACGGGGACCGTATCTTGGAAACCGATCCAACAGGAGAGAAGACGGGGACAACATCAAAGGCAGTTGTCCTCGATATGAAGTCTCTCTACCCCTCGGCCAGGTCCCATTATGCACTACCTGGCGGCGGCTATAAATGGCTCAATGACCCTCAAGCTCCACATTTCCCCAACATTGACAGTGTTGAGGAGAATGAGCCGGTTGGATGGTTTTTTGAAATTGATGGAGAGATACCAGTCGAGCTTCACGATTCAGTAAAGGATTTTGCTGTCACGTTTATCAATATAACTGTGAATAAGGAATCTTTAAGTACACGCAATAGGTGTTTAGTCAAGGTGGACAGATTGAATTGGATGCCTTCAAAACCAAAACTTATTGATGACCTTGTGCCAAAAAAAACATAGTTGTACATCATGTAGCGTTAAAATGGATGTGTAACAACGATTTCAACGTCATAAAGCTTCACTGAGCCCTTGATTTAAGTCAAAAACCCTTTCTAGAAACGTTTTGTGACACTTTTTTCGGCAAACGTTCTGCAGCAGAGACGAAAGCCGAAAAAGAGATTTATAAACCATTTTGGTTTATGTCTGTTGTCAAAATGTGTGTGAGTGTCCGTGATAGGTAGCGTTGCGACGGCGTTAACAACTCAAAAAAATTTTCTTGTATTATTGCCGACCCCAATTATACTACCTTCAACATCATTGCTTCAGGCATGGCACGTTTGTCTAGGAAAAAAAGACGCATTACCCATAATAAAAATATTGCTGCAGGTAGTGCTATCTTGGAGATCTCAAAAAAGCTCATGTTGGAAATCTACGACACTGTGGCTAGGGTATGGTGGCCGGAAAAGGAGCAAGTATAGGTCTGCTACGGTGACACGAATTCTCTTCTGCTCAAAGTAAAAACACCAAATCTAATTGATGATTTGGCGCACGGTGAAATTATCAGCTCACGGATGGACTACACCACTTGGAGTGGTGGTCTTTACCCTCAGCTGGTGAAACGTCGGGCCCCCAATCAGCTTCTATTTTTAAAATCAGAAACAGGAAGCGACTTGATTTCCCGTGGTATGTTTGTAGGTCCGAAGGTGTACTTTATACAGACATACGACGAGGAAATCAAGAAACGTTGCAAAGGAGTACCCACGCGCTATGTGAACAAGAATTTCGACATGAACATTTATAGGAATTGTATTGTTGAAAATACAATTCCACGAGCCAAATTGTTGGCAATTCGTTCATTGAACTACAGGAACTATACTGTAAATGTAGAGAAAATTGCCATGAGTACCATTTCCGACAAGGTCTATGTTTGTCAAGATGGTGTGACCACCCTCCCCCTTGGACACTATTTAACTTCAGACCGGATCGAATGTATTGCCCACAGGGAAAGTCTCGGTTTAAATAAAGTCCTGTAAATAATTTCCTAAAAACCTTTGGGGGGACCTCACGGCCTTTGGAGGGGGGGGGCCTCGCGGCCCGGGGGGGCCGGCGAAGTTTCCCTCACAAAGCCAGAACAAAAAAAACAGAACTGAACGCCAGAGTTTTTAGTCTTTAGAAGAAGAAGAACCAAAACAATTTAGAATCTATTACGACTTCTTTCGTCTTCGATAAGTGCGTGGATAAAAATTCTAATTGGCATTTTTTGTTTTTAATTCACAAAATGTTTGGTTTAAGTTTTCTTTTAAAAGATACTCAGACAGGAAGGATGGGGTACATAGATAGGGGGTAGGGCTCGCCTAATGATCTTTTTAGTGTTTAGAAGAAGAAGAACCAAAAAAATTTAGAATATAGGCTGCTTACCTTAGTTTAAGAGCTGAAAATCATTCTAAAAAATCTAAATTTCTAACAATGAGTGTTTTATTTTGATAATAAAGGAAAATATAAATATTTATTTAATTGAAAAAAAAATGTTTTACACTACTTTAGATGCCTAACATAAACTGAATTATTTTCCAAACCCAAAATGCATTTTTTTTTTCATGCTAAACTTTTGTCTTTTTTTTTAAAGGAAGAAGATACGTGCAATAACCCCCCTTCTGAAAAAAAAGCAAGATATAGCGAAGGTATATTAATGCAAGCCACAAGACCATCAATTATCAAATTCGCTGGAAGAACTACACATGACCTGGACCAGCCAATGGCCGCAAATCTTTTAATGGCAGGGTCCTCTGACCCCAGTGTTAGCTCCATGCCAACTGGAAGGAAGATGAAAAGGGGATGGACTGCTTCATATAATGCCTCAGTTAAGCCTACTGAAGATTGTGAGCTTGACCCCCTTCAAGTTTTGCCAAGGAGTTCAGATATAGAAGCCCAGTCAGAATTTGTAAGTATATACATAATTTTTTCTATCCCTATTTTCAAAAATAAGACAAAATTTTTACAGGTTCATAGATTTTTGTTAGTAAAAACTGAAAATTTTTTTCTAAAAACTATTTAATTTTCTTTCATAACCTAAATTAGCGATATATATAAAGTAATGATTATCTCGCATTTCTCAAAAAAAAAACACTTACCTCGTAAATTCTAACCATGACACATTCTAATGCAATAATTCCAATATTCCTTTTAGACAAAAACAAAAACGATTTGCTATTTCAAGGTTGGCAAGCACTCTTAAACTGGTATTATTGCGCTAAGCCATTTGCGCCTTATCAGATCGCCCATCGCTTTTTAATCTGCTTTGAATTCTAAGTGGGTTTTCTTGTGACAGGAAGAAGGTTTTTAGTAATCTCCAATTATGGGTTTCACATGCAAAGAAAACATTATTTTGAACCAACTAAGGCAATTATTTTTGTTTTGAAAAAGATGCATTTGAGAGAAGAATTTGAGACTGTTCTACAACAGTTTTGATGAATCGATATCGGTTTGATGTCTTTGTTAAATTGATGGAGAGATACACTTTAATATTAACGAGTCTGGAAAGGATTTTTTGTAACAGTTCGAAATTTTACCATTATCATAGTTCTCTTTGAGCCCACGCAAGATGCGTTAATACGTGGTGGGCATATTACATATTGAACTTTCAAAACAAAAAACTAAAATCCGAAAGTCTTCCGAAAAAAAAACAAATGAGTAAACAAAGTATAATTAAAATGGATGTTCAACAATGGTTTCAACGTCACAAAGCTTCACTAAGCACTTAATTCAATTCCAAATCCCTTTCTAGACATAATTTGTGACACTTCTTTCGACAGACGTTCCGCAGCCGAGACGACAGTCAAAACATAAATTTATAAACTCACTTTGAATTTAGTTTACGGTGCACGGCGTGAGAGCGTATGCAATATGACTTTTTTTGATGTCGTGACCAATCCCCAAAAAAATGCTCGAATTACTGCCGATCCGAATGACACTTCCTTTACAATCATTGCCCCGGACATGGTACTTTTGAATCGGAAAAAAAGATACATTGTCCTAACTAAAAATATTTCTGCAGGCAATACTCTCCTTGAGATCTCAAAATAGTACAAGTTGGAATTCTAATACAATTTGGCTATGTTACGGTGGCTGGCATATGAACAAGTCGAGGTCTGCTCCGGTGACACGGATTCTCTACTGCTCAAAGTAAAAACAGCAAATCTACCTAATGATTTGGTGCATAGCGAAATTATCAGCTCAATGATGGAAAAGCCTAAGGGGAAGGTTGGTCTTTAACCTGAGCTAGTAAACCATCGGGCACCCAATCAGATTTTATTTTTTTAATCTAAAATTAATGGTAACTTGATTTCCCGTGGTCTGTTTGTCGGTCAAAATGTGTAGTTTATACAGACACACGACGACGAGGAAATCAAGAAACGTTGCAAAGGAGTACCCACGCGCTATGTGGACAAGAATTTCAATATGAACATTTATAGGAATTGTATTGTTCAAAATGCAATTCCACGAGCCAAATTGTTGAAAATTCGTTCATTGAACTACAGGAACTATACTTTAAATGTGGAAAAAATTGCTATGAGCACCATGTCCGACAAGGTCTATGTTTGTCAAGATGGTGTGACTACCCTCCCTCTTGGTCACTATTTAACTTCAGAACGGACCGAATGTATTGCCCATAGGCAAAGTCTCGGTTTAAATAAAGTCCTGTAAATTATTTCCTAAAAACCTTTGGGGGGCCTCGCGGCCTTTGGGGGGGGGGCGGCGAAGTTTCCCTCACAAAGCCAGAACAAAAAAAAACAGAAATGAACGCCAGAGTTTCACACCATCTTGACAAACATAGACCTTGATCTCAAAGGATATAATCCCATGACTTTGGGTCAAGGAAGCAGTGATATTTCTGGTACTCATTTCCCCTTACCATCAATCCCTACAAGAACTGACCATACCTCTATACAGAGACGAAGACTGTTGTACAATTCCAGTCAATGTAAGAAACTAGATAAGAGAAATGAATCAATAGTTTCCCCAAAGAAGATCTTTGAAAAAAACTGAAAATGGTTGCATTCCAAACTCAATCTTTGGCTCTACAAAGCAGATACCTCTTACAAATAAAAAATGCCAACATTACTTGGGCCTTAGTTCAGTGACCATGTCTAATGGGGGGGGGTTTCGATTAATTCTTTAGTCGGTGATTCGCGAGTATCATACCATAGTAGAGGGGGGACCTTCGTGTGATGGGGGAATAAATTAGCGATTCAAATGAGGAGCATATGTTGACGGCCATACTGAGTCGAAATCAGATTGAAAGGCTTCAGGTTCCCTTGAGAGCGGGTGGAGCCACAAGGACAAATTATCTTGAGAAATACTAACATAAAGAGACAAAATTAAGAAAGTAATGTATTTATTTTTACTCACATTAGCGGTACAAAGCTGTCTCAGGAATATCAAAATTATCTGTATAACACTTCACAGTCATAGACACTAAGGCAATGTTATAGAATAGGGCATATACAGTGCAGCAGTTAAATCACTAACATTAATTGATCTCAAAGGCTCACTCTAAACTCATGATAGACTCATTGTAGACTCCTTCTGGACTGACTATAGACTGGCGCAAAATTGCTAAGTTCTAAGCAACTATACCCTCCGATTTTGCCGGGGGTTACATTCAGGCGCTGCTTAAACATATGTTACATTGATCCTATTGGTTTGTGGTATCTCCTACATTACTATTGGACAGGGATGCACCAACTGGCTACTTCCATCTTGGTACGATTTATAGCTCTAAGACTTCACTTTGGAATTTTTCTCAACGAAACAAAGTATTACATTTGTAATTTTATTGTTAATGACATGTCACTTAGTTTCCAGGCGGCTTATAATTTATCACTATGAAACTTGTTAAGAGACAATACAATATAATTGTATTGAAATACATAACCCTAAACTTATCCTCCTTTAGATAATTGGACCGAGATGTGTGCCTTCGTGTCTGCCTTGTCGGCTGGACAAAGGGGGGCACAATTCGAAAGAGCTCGTCTGAGGGAGGCGAATTCATGTACTTGTTGAAAACAGCCATCGACGCTACATCAAACCTTTCATTTAGAGGCTGGAGCAATTCTTGTGCAGAGGCGCAGCCCACCATATTTGCCCTATTCTGGATCTTCTGAAGTGGTGCCAACAGCGTTTTCGGAGCACAAACAAATAGCGGGCATCCATATTCAGCTATGGGTCTGATGCAAGACTTGTAGAGTGGGATGATCGAGCTTGATGGAAGAAGGTTTTTGCAGCGAAGAGTAACTCCCAGCTTTCTTGCGCAGGAGGTTCTCACCCGATCAAGGTGGTTGCTCCAAGAGAGATCGGTGGAGAAAAGAATCCCCAGTAGACGAAGCTCGTCAACTCTCTTTATAGCTTCATTTTTGAAGATGAAACTGGGGTGTTCGCGCGGCACCTTTGATCGGGTAATTAGAAGCTCCTTTGTTTTCGATGCATTGAAGTTGATCATCCATGCATCAGACCACTTTTCAATTTTCATAAGATCCATCTGTAGGGAAAGGGAGGCTTGTGTTGGGTCTTCGTGTTTAGGGACGGCTGAGTGTGTCGTGGTATCGTCGGCAAAGTGATGCAGAGGGTTTAGGAGGTTGTCTCCCATGTCGTTTATGTAGATAAGGAAGAGTGTAGGTTCCAAGACCCTGCCCTGGGGTACCCCTGCTTTCACTGGATAATCACGGGAAATAAACCCGTCAAGAACAACCCGCAGTGAACGATCGGAAAGAAAGCTCTCAATCACTTTTAACAGACTTTCACGAACACCATACACATAGTTTCTTTAGCAGGCCAAGGTGCCACACTCTGTCAAAAGCTTTCGCAATGTGGACGGATAGTAGCCTGATGTCGTATCCCATTGCCAGTAGTTCTATCCACTCCTGATACTGGGCCACTAGGCAGTCTAATGTTGAGCGTTTCCGGCGGAATCCATATTGGCGATCGCCTAGAAGGTCATTTGATTCAAGGTACTGCTGTAGTGTTTTATTGGAGACGCTCTCGTAGACTTTGCCAACACAGGAGAGAAGGCTAATAGGCCTTTAGGAGCCCACGCTCGTTGGATCGCCTTCTGGCTTTAGAGTAGGTATAACATGGGCAGAATTCCATGTTCGTGGGAAGGTTCCGGAGCAAAAGCACAGCCGGAAAAGCAATGACAAGGGTCCAGCTAGTTCGGCACTGCTGGACTTGAGGACAACATTTGGTATGTTGTCAGGACCCGTGGCTTTGGTCACATCCAGATGTTGCAGAAGGATCTGCGAAGGATCTTGGGAGCAGAAAAATTCACGCGTTCCAGGACAGTGTCGGTTCGGTCGGAGAATTTTGGCACTTCTCTACCGTCATCGTCTAGATTTTGTACCGTGAGCAAAATGTGATATATTTAAAATACAAAAAATAAAGTTCCTTCTTTCTAAAGATAATTCCGACTTCCTCTAATTAAGTTTAAATCTAGTTTCAAAAAAAGAAAAGTTCTTAATCAGCAAAAAGAGAAATTTCATTTTAGCCTTAGACAAAGAACGGCGCTATCCAGTTTTGAATTCCGCTAAGATACAATGAATTCCGCAAACATACAATGTTTCTCAGGAAGTTTAAATTATAAGAAGTGTGAAAACGTTTGAATCAACAGAAATATTTAAAAGAAATAATTTGATGAGATGTTTGGCCTACCTCAGGACTTGGGCCAATTGTGAGTCGTCAGTTAGAGCGCAGGACAAAAACTAAGTTTTATAATGTTGTAAAAGTGCTTTTTTGGAGATTCGTAAATCGGATTCAGGATCATTAAGAGCAGATTTTTTTCGGCGTTCAAGCATTGCAATTCAGTCATTGTTATTATCTCTGCTCCTATTTGTCGTCAATTGAAGTGAGCATTGCTGTGCACCTAAGTATGTAAGTCATAATAAATCTATTGCATTTCTATTTGTGTTTATTTTATTTTATATGCCTGTATCTAGTCGCACGACGGGTAACTAATTCGCATACTTCCAAGGTAGCACTCCCCAGGGATCTGATTTCTACATACTATAACAGGTAATTGATTTCGAGATAACCCAAGGAAAAGAGGTTACATTTATATAATTACATATTTTATTTTCTCTCAATGATTGAGGGTGGCGCGGACAAAAATTTTACTTTACTCCCCATTGCACCGTCCCAAAACTAACATTTTTTGTGTTTTCTCACAGCAATAGAATTTTCAACTAAAAGAAATTTGATACTAACAATCAGCAGAAACATACTAATTTGGAGAAGAATGAAAAAAATGAGACCTTTAAATGTAGTCAAAGATTTAAAACGTGATTTCAAACTTCGAAAAGCATTTAATTGCAATAAAAATTTTAAAATACAAAAGTGGTGCAAGTTAATTCTTACAAAAGAAATTGCTGGTTATTTTAATTTTTCAAATTTTCAATTGAATGCCTTAAATCAATCGGTATTAGGATCCCTCACCCAGCATTTTACATCTTTGCCAACTATAAGGGCTTCAACGAATAGTTGAGGTAAGAATAGTTTACACAATAACTAAATAATAGTAAAAAATATTTAGAGCTTGTGAAACGAGAGCTGTTAGTGCAAATCTCGTTTCTCGATTTTTTTACATGAAACTTAATGTATTTTTAACCCAAAGAAATTAGTTTCTTTCAAAAAATCGTTATCTGCTGCCATTACTGATATAACAGATGGATATGTTCCATTTACACAGAAATATCCCCATTAAAAAGCAAAATCTCTTTTTTTGCGGAAAATCTAAAATAAGTGACAACTAAGGCCTATAATTTTGGACAGCGGTTTCGGTAACTTGTAAATATTTCACCAACTTATTTTTAATGGAATGACTAGAAAGCCAAAAAAACAAAATAAAAATATTTCTAAATAATATTAACTTAATCCAGTTGCCTAAGAATATTTAAGCTTAAAAAAAGAGTTTTCCCCTTTTTCGAAACCGCTAGGACAGCTGCTTAAGATTTTCTTTAATTTCTTTAATTAAAGTTTCTTTAAAGTTTCGTTCAAAGTTTCTTTAACCTTCTAAGCCACTTCCCTGGAGGGACGAAATCTTATAGGGAAATCTTATAAGGAAAAACGGTGGGGGAAGGATTGATCGGTAGAAGGGATGCTGGAGGAGGGAAATGCAAAATCTTTGGCACAATTTTTCTCGGCGGGAAGAAAGGGATTCAAGTTTAAATTCTTTGAGGTAAAACGAGTAAGGTAGAGAGGAACCGCCATAAATGATTTGCAGTGATCTCTTCTGAACTCGTTCTATTTTATCAGTTTCATCCTGGGTAAGGGCAAAGTGCCAAACCGGAGAAGCATATTCAACAAAGGGGCGGATGAAAGTGCAAAATATTAGTTTCAGCTTGTCATTATGAACTCGAAATTTTTTCAGTGTTTTTAGCATTTGGATTGCGCCGTTAGCTTTTTTTACAATTGTCTTTGTATTCGCCCGCAAACTGCGACAGTTTAATTACCATAAATTATATACTTCTTGAGTTGCAGATAGCCTCACCGTATTATGAAAGAAGTGCAACTTAACAAAGAAGAAGAACAGCGTCTATACAAGACTCAGCGATACCCAATATAACACCAATCCCATATGGCAAATTAGGATATAAGGTAGTAAACATAGATCGAGACAATATATTTGTATCATTCCTTGAATAACGGTTGAGGGATATTGATTGTCTTGCATATCAACTCTCGATATATAGTAAAAGCAACTAAGACATAAAATATTAAATATTTAATTTTGGATTTATATAAGGTACTGGAGAGAGGCTACCAATTTTAGTGTGAAAAGTGTTCGCTCTTGTAACTCATCGAATCAACCTTAATCTAGGAATTTTTTTTTTTTTAGAAAAACATTATTAGTGGTTAGATTTGCCACTATTTGTAAGAAATATTTAATATGAATCTCATGGAAAATATTAAAATTATTCAAATAATTTGATATATCTAATTCTAAGAATATAAAAAATAATTTTATTAGGCGAGAATTATGTGCCGGTAAATGAAGTATGCTGATTGCATTGTGAACAAAATTATCCTTGTTTTAAATTTCAAAGAAAATGCATGTGCCACATGAGCAGTATAGCTATAACAGTTCCGAGCAGAGTGTCTCTCCATATAGATATAACAGTTCCGAGCAGAGTGTCTCCCCATATAGCTATAACGATTCAAAGCAGGGTGTCTCCCCATATAGCTATAACGATTACAAGCGGGGTGTCTCCCCATATAGCTATAACGATTACAAGCGGGGTGTCTCCCCATATAGCTATAACGATTACAAGCGGGCAGTCCCACCATATATCTATAATGCTTTCAAGCGCACCGTACACCCGCCATACAAGCAGACAGTGTAATGACCGGATTCAACTACCGTGAAAATTCGTGCTGATCTCTGTTCAAAGTGCGTGATGTTTTCATGGTAGTGATTCGTTTCCTTTGTAGGAAATTGTAAAATTTCTTCTATAATTTAATTTGTTAGGCGTGGTTGACTTATGTTTAACCTTGAACACGGATATAAAAACTCCGACAATGAATTATTTTATCAGTTCAGAATTGGCATTTGAAATATAATGATGCTTTCAAACAAAAGAAATATTGATGAAAGCTACACGCAAGAAGTAAGTTATTCTTTTATATTCATAGTGGGTAAAGAAATTAATTCTACTAGAATTTATACAGACCCTATTATAGTTTACAGATTGTTAAATATGTTTTGAACCTGGATCTCCAGAGGTCGGTAAAGAGCAATATCAAAACATGAAAAAAAGTATGTAAACGCTGCATTTAAATGGCTTGCGAGCTTAGCTTATGAGGTAAATCATACCTATTTTTTATTCCGACCCAAAGTTCTCCGCATTCGTTCCCCACCGGCCCAAAGTGCCACAGTTGTCCACCCCCCTCCCCTCAAATCCCCCCCCACCCCCAACATTGTTTATTTTTTATTTTTTTACTTTTTTAACTTTTTTTACTCTCTTAGAATGTCATGAAACACTTAAAACACAAAAAATTCATATTTAATATTTTCCAACTTCAAAATGGGAATGATATAGATATGTGTGTCGCAACTTTTACTATTAGAAAAATAATGCTTGTAGTGACCAATTTTTTTTTAACTTTTTTTTTAACTAACTTTTTTACATCTCAGAATGTCATGGAACACACTTAAAAAATAAGAAATTAACATTTAATATTTTCAAAATTAAAATGGGAATGATATAGATATGTGTGTTGCGACTTTTACTATTAGAAAAATAATGTTTGTAGTAACCAATTTTTTTTCTGAGTATTTTAACTTGTTTTTTAGCTTTTATAAACTTTTTTTTTCAACCTTTTTTTTACATCTCTAAATCATATAAGAAAAATAGAATGACACTTTTAATTTTAATTTTAAAAAAATTATTCTTGTGCATACTATTTATGAGGAATGATGGTTGTTTAAATATTTTTTTAATTAAAAAAAAACAATTTTTTTTAGTATTTTCCAGAGCTCCTTCTACCCATTAAGAATATATGAAGGGTTGAAGCGACTCCAGTGGTCAGTTCAAACAGACCGACGGTTATACAACATGGTAGTAGCTCAAATCCATTAATACCATCAACATTAACCGTAAACCGCCCAATAGCCAAATATCCAGCTGCCACATCCAGCATCCACAACAATATGCCATAACCATTCGGACCCATCATACACCAGCCAACTGTCAACTGGTCAACTGCCACACTCAACATGCAAACCATACTCCCATTCCATGAAGCTGATGTAGTCATGGAACCAGTCACCTCTCTCCATGATTACGTAAGAAAATTTGTATCTTCTCTCTCTCTCTTATCTCTGTATATGTCTATCTCGATGTGCGTGTTATAAAAAAAACAAGAAAAAAAAAAAAAAAAAAACCTCAATGTCAATGTTAGGATCTAGCACGAATTAAGAATTTAAAAAAAAGTAACAAAAGGGTAGCGGTTCTAGATTTAGGATATTAAGCATTAAAATATTTTCTTCCGCTTAATTGAATTGTCACATCACCATATAAAAAAAAAATGGAATAATTTCTCTTTCTTATACCAGGTTACAGTCAAAGAATCATATTAAACACAAACACAGACAAACAAACAAAAGCACACACACACACACACACACACACACACACACACACACACACACAAACACACACACAAACACACACACAAACACACACACACACATACACACACACACAAATACACACACGCACACACACACAGACAATCTAAATATTTATTCTCTTGTAAAAGAAAAAATAAATTCACATTCATATTTTAGATAAATGTACAGGAACTCCCACCACCACCAACAAACCTAAGGAACAACAATCTATTTGACGACATGGAAATACCTTTATTACCACCACCAACACAATTTGAAGACGATATCCATGTCGAGTCAGAGGAATGGATTGAACTGTTGTTAATCGATTGGTTTGTGATGATAGTTGTAATATGATTCCTCCGAATATAGGGGATAGTTATATTAATATACCAAGTACATCTACAGGGGGTATGACTCAACCAGCTACCCTCGAATGGGCTGATCGTCTCAGTCCTGATACACTCGAGGGTTTGTTGAGTGAGTTGGAGGATTTCACACCATGTAACATCCCCATCATTGAACAAATTGGTGGAGGACATGAAATCCCCGTAACGCCTCCTTTCATGCCCAACTTTCATTTAGTTGACTCTTCCTTGCAAAATATATTTGTTTATAGGGCTGAGTTTGAGGATCCATTTAATTCACTAACATCAGGTAGCATCATAACGGATCAAGTAGACATAGTATACTGCCATGTGGGCAAGTTTCGAACCCTTATTTAAAGTAATTCGGGTGGGTGATGGGACGGATGGGATAAAGGCTGACATCGCACAAAAAATAATTTATTTCAATGAAAAGGCGGATGAGGTGTATGAGTGTTCTTTACGTGCTGAAATGCTACCACTTCATCCGGACCTGAATAATTTTGAGGGTGTTTTTATGGAATGGGTTGATAATATAGTAACAAAATTTGATAATTATACTAAGTTGGGTAGTGGGTCAGTGGTTTTATTTATTAGGTTTTTGGATATTAGTGTGGGTAAAGTTAAAAAAAATATTTTATTTTAAGAGGTGGGAGTTGGGCGGTGGGGGTAGATTATAATGATGTTTTATAGGGGTCTCAATGTATGAAATGCTCCTATTTTGATACAGGGCTTCAGTGCTTCAAATAAACAGTTCTTGTGGCAGCTCACAAGTCCCTGCAACGGTATGCTACTAAGACCTTGTTGGACGATTATGCAGTTAATGGGAGTCCAAATTTCCCTAAAGTTGATTTTAATTTTTTAAATGATCAATATCCATTAAAACTTAATGGGATGACTATTTTTGAGCGGTCTAATGTACATTTAAAATTGGTGTTACTGTGCTACAATATGAAACAGAATTTGAGGGAGGTGAGCGCAAAATGGGGGTTATATTTCCAGTGAGGGCTCCGGCCGTTGAATAATTTTTTTCCAATACCAAACATGCGTCGGGTTCTGGGGGAGGGTAAATGGAAACAACGGGGGGAATGCCATTATTGTCCAACATGCCTTTCTAGAGTACGGTCAGAAATTAATTTAAACTATCATATGAAGCATTGCAAGCGTCACGGATGTCAATCTGTGCAAACCGTTAGCGGTGACAGGGCCATCTTGCGATTTAAGAACTTTCAAAATTCACTCCAACAGAGTGACAAGGTGGCCTTAGACTGCGAAGCCGCTCTCATAAATGTTTATGATCCAATGAATTCAAATCTTGTTATAAAACATGAGGTCATTGCAGTCTCTTATACTCACGCACAAAGAGACTCGTGTAATTCCATGCAATTGGTAGAGGTAGTTGAGAGATTGGGTGGTGAGGATTGTATGCTCTCAGTCGTGACAGAACTAATTAAAACAGCAAATAAATATATATCACGGCTGCAAAATACATCATATCCAATAACGCTATCACCAGAGGATGAGTTGGCAATTAAAACTGAAAAAAGAGGTGGGGTGTGGAAGGGGGAGTTAGTGGAGGAAAAGGTGACCGAGGGAAAGGAGACAGGGGTGATGGGGAAAGGGAGTAAAGATGGTCTGCGACCATGATCATTTGGGCAACCCGATTGTATCGGGTTTATGTAATTGTCGGAGGGTGGCACATTAATTATGTAATTCAACTGAGCATCCGAAATTGTGATGAATTGTCCATATACACAATCCCAGATATGATCTGGAAGCTACTGCTACAGCGATGTCACAACTGCGGTAAGGTGGATTGGTATATGATACTTGTTTACCGAGCACTATCTTTTGTGTTTTCACACAAAACGTGGGACAAGATACTATTCTTAGAATTCAAATGGAAAAAAATAGATAACGATAAATTGTGCGTGAATAAGATCCGTCTTTTACACTCCTTTAGTTTCTTCCCCAAATCCCTAAGACAACTCATTGAAGTACAGAAAAGTGACGATTTTAATAGTTTCCCCCTCCTTAAGCAACACCTCCTTAAACAGCAGCAGCACTTTTCAGACGGTGAAATGTATGATTTATTAACGTGCAAGGGCATATATCCGTATGACTACTACAACTCCACCGCTAAGCTTTCTGAGGAACAATTGCCATCCATCACCTCATTCTACGATTCACTTTACGAGCGTCAATGCACTGTCGACTATGAATTTGCAAAGAGGGTTTGGGCTAAGGGAGGGTGTAAAAACGGGTGGGGTTATTGTAGGTTTTACCTGGCAAGTGATGTATTGACGTTGCTGGATATTGTGTGTAAGAACACGGATAAAATCTATGAGGAATTTGGGTTAGAGTTAGTTTATTATTTTTCCACTCCTCATTTGGTGATGGATTTAATTCTTAAAATCAGTAGAGGAAATAGGCTTGATTACCGACGTCGATCAGCATCTATTTGTAGAGAGATCAATGAGGGGAGGGTATGTTTTTCATGGAGATCGTATCCTTGAAACTGATCCGACTGGACAAGACACCGGTGTAAAGTCGGATGCATTTTTCTTAGATATGAACTCCCTCTATCCGTCGGCAATGTCTCACTACTCTTTGCCGTGTGGAAATTATAAATGGCTTAACGATCCTCGTGCTTCAGATTGAGGTTTGGTACTGTGGAATTGAAGGGGTAGTGCCCCATTTATATTCTGAATAAGTAAGAATTGAAGTAGCTAATCAAATTGTGCTTCTTTTTTTTTAGTGCCTTTTAATAAAAATATATTTGTTTTAGGCTCAGTCTAGGGGTCTTCTTCTTAATTTTTATATGATTGATATTATTTTAAAATTTAGATATATAAGTTTTAAAAACGTGATGCATAAAATTTTAAAAGATATATTATTGTCAACTTTTTGAGGGTTTATAATGTGACATTGAAGGGGTAGTGCCCATTTATATTCTTAATAAATAAAAATTGAAGTATCTCATTAAATTGTGGTATTTTTTTCATTACTCTTATTAAAAATATGATTGGTTTAGACTACGTCTAGGGGTCTTCTTCTTCCTTTTTAAATGATTTTAATTCTTTTACAAATTAGATATATAAGTTTTAAAATTTTGGTATATAAAATTGAAAAGATATATAGTTTTCAACTTTTTGAGGTTTTGTAATGTGACATAGAAGGGGTGGTGCCCCATTTATATTCTGTATAAATAATAATTGGAGTAGATAATCATATTGTGCTTTTTTTTCATGCCTATTATTAAAAATATAATTGGTTTAGGCTATATCTAGGGGTCTTCTTCTCCTTCCTTTTTCAATGATTTTAAGTATTTTACAATTTAGCTATATAAGTTTCAAAAGCGTGGTATATAAAATTGAAATAGATCTATAATTGTCAACTTTTGGAGTTTGGTACTGTGGAATTGAAGGGGCAGTGCCCTCTCGTAAGTTAAATAGTTTGAAAACTGAATATAATTTTTATTTTAGGATGCTGTTGATCAGCCGTCACAACAAAAGCGTACAAAGTTGGATGAGCCCCAGGACAACGTCGAGACAGGGATAATCAAATTATCAAATTCAATCAGGCCAGCCGTAATTTGCTTTGCTCCACATTCCGAAGGAAAGGAGGAATCTAGCGACCTAGCTGTGATTTTTGACGTGAGTGCAAATAGATATTCTGAAAATATTTTAATAATTTATTACATCGATTCCTTCTATGCTTGAGGTGAATAATGCTCTTTCGCGATTGACTTGTAAAAATATACGACACGATATAACCAGATTAGCATGTCTATTTGGTATAATGAGATGCGGATGCCTTCTGGGTGTTACAAATTTATGTCTCCCGGTCCGTCAGCTTCATATATGCATGAGATATCTAGATTATTTGATTTTATTCTTGTTCTTTTTTTTGTTTAATGGAGTTTTCTACTTTTCTTTGAAAAAACTTATTTTGTACAAAGTGTTTTTAATTAATTCTTTATAAACGACGTCTGAAACACAAGGATGGTACAATTAGAACAATAAGTAACTTTTTTTGAAGACCCGAAAAACTGTAGCGTGAAAAAGAGCGAGGTGTTGAGGAGGTGTAACCCTCCACATATGAGTGATCATTTCTGATTCGTTTTAAGTTTTAATGCTACTCCTTATTTCAGTAGAAAAAACTTATTTTTTTTATGTAATTACAATGAATAGGGCGATTCTACAGATACTCATAGCCTTATTTAATTTATATTTTTAATGAAAATGAACTCTATATGCAGTCATACAGGTCAAGCAGTCATGCAGTAGCGACCAACAAATATGCAGTCATGCAGTAGCGACCAACAAATATGCAGTCATGCAGTAGCGACCGAAAAATAAAAAAAAGAAACACAAATAAAAAAGAAAGAAAACCAGCCAAACAAAATGTATACTAAAACATATGAAACCAACAGTTTAGGAAGGTCTAGCTTTTCTTTGAAGATAAATTCGTCTTCGATATTCAACCGATTTTTAATGTTTAAATTTTTATGTGAACAAAGTTAACTAATTAGGTCCTCTTTCTAAAGTTCAACGCGGCACCACTGACAAAAAGGAATACTGGGTACATTTCTGTGAAACAGAACATATCCAAGAATTGATGTTTTATCAATTCTATTGAAATAAACCAAAATATCATGATAGTACAAAACTTTAGAAACATTATTATTGAAAACATGACAAAGAATTACAGAAAGCAGGCCGTATAGAACAAATTATAGTAAATACCTAACCCCTAACCATCTATATATATCCAATAGTCAATTAATATACACATGCATCGTAGTTTTTCTCACTCAGAACAAGCAAATCATAACCGAACCCACAAAGGGAAATCGGTTTCTGTTAGATCGTACACAGCGTAATTCTAGAGTGTATTTCGTTTAACAGACAAGGTCCGGGAAATGTTTGAAGAACTTCATAATTTTTGAAACAATCAAAAGAAAAATCTTAGAAAACGGTGAAGGCTACTTTAATAATAACAGTTGTTACAAGAGTCGCCATCGGGGTATTTACCTAAGCTTTAATTCTTAAATTGATTGTAAATTTTTAAAGCTTTTCCTTTGAAAAGAAAAATTGTGTTCTGCGGAATTGGTAAAACCACCCTCAATAGGTTTCAGTCATGAAGAAACAAACATCGCTTACTATCAAAAGCAAGCTGATATTCATTAATCAAAATTTGTTTCAGGAATTTTATGTTAACAACTAGAAATTCAATCTCCATGAATTTAGTAAAAACAATTGTTATGATTAGTGAAGCACAAATTGGACTAATTATTTTCATGATTAACTTATTCAGTTAATAATCATAGTGGTTTCAAGAGTCACCATCGGGGTTTTCAGGGCACATTTTACGGCAGTATTATGCGTAATCACGAGCAAAATCAAAATTTATTACTTTCTTGTTCGTGCAGGGAAATATCGAAATGGAGGCGTTATGCAAAGGCACTTTAATTCTGGGGTACTTTAATTGTTGATATGGAAGGAGAAAAAAGTTCTTCTTCTTACAATGATTTATTTAGTCCAGGTTTACTGCTACCAGCACTTCAATCAAATCCGTCACCAAGCGAGATAGGAAAATTCGGATTATCGAGAAAAGGGAGAAACTTACACCACCACCAGCAACCAATGTATGGGACGCATGTCCATTAACCGAGGCTGAAGAGCAATGTTTCATAGAACATACTGCCTCGGTTGAACGATGGACGGGTTTTGTTGAGACTTACAATCAAGAGGGGCAGGCACTAGAGTTGGACCCCTATTTTGCATTTTCATTCTGAACATTATATTTTTTCGAATAAAACCATTAGTTTTATATATCATTCTCTTGTTCTAACTTAACCTGTAAGAATAAGGCTTCATTTTCCAGACTAAACCAAATATATTTTTAACATGTTCTGTTGTCATTATGAAAGACATATGCCTATGTAACTTTTTCTTTTAATTGTTCAGGTGGTGGGACAATGACTATGAAAAATTGACATAGTTTATTAACTTTATAAAAATAATGGATATTTCACATAAAAAAATAAGCCCTTTTTCTATAGATTAATGAAATAGCAATGCCATTGGATCATGAAACACCCATTTTTAGTGGACCGGAACCAATTCTAGCACCACCAATGGAGTTCAGAGATGAACCTAAATTAGTTCTAGACAATATGGAGTGGCATAGAGGTTTTCTTAATGATTGTTTTGGGGACATGGCCAGCCTAGATGATTTAACTTGTGACATTGACATGATGGAGGACTCGGAATTGATAGATATATTCATGCGGGAGCATTTAGGCGATGTTAGTAGTGCAACTGAACCGGGTCCTCATATAGAAATTACGTCAAAGGACAATACAGGCTGGCTTGATCAGCTATCCCCAAACACACTGGAAGACAGGCTAACTAGCCTAGGGGACTTCGTGCCATCACCATCCAATGTGATTGAACACACTGGGGGTGGTGCTATTGACAATTCTATGTCACCCTCCACCATTCCGCATAATGTTACATCTAGTAGTAGTGGTAGTAGTAGTAATACAGCAACAACACAAGTATCCCCTCTTCCAAATTTTTTTCTTTCCAACTCCTTGCATTACACAAAGGTCAACAGCGCCAAATTCGGTGATCCCTTCAACTCTCTAGTGTCGGGGGATATAATAACAGATCCCTCGGCCATTACAGATTTATATAATAGTAAGATTCGAGCCATTCTTGAACACCCGAGGGGGGTGGGGGGGGGGGGGTCAGTTTAAAAGCATCAATAGCACTAAAAATATTTTTTTTTAATGACAATGCGGGTGAGATATTATTCTAAATACTTGTACAAAGGGTTGTTGGCAATTCGTCCACATTTATCAAATTATGGGGATGTTTTTCTAAAGTGGGCTAATAGTATTCAAAGTAAGTGTGAAAATTATAACGAGGGGGGTAGTGGATCTGTGGCTTTATTAATTGAAAGTTTAAATGTTAATATTTGTAGATTCAAAAAGGATTTTATTTTAAGAGGTGGGCATGAGAGAGGGAGAGAAATTGCATTAAAATATCATTCAGATTTAGAGGGATGTAAGGGGATACAACGAATCTGTTTTAATACGAGGCTACACTGTTTCAAGCATGCATATTTAATTGCGGCATATAGACCACTTCAAAATGATGCCACTAAGAAAAAGTTGGATGAAATAGCAGTTAATGGTTGGGAGGGTTTAAAGTTCCCCAAAGTTTATTTCAATTGTTTAATTCGTCAATTTTCCGTGATAGTAAAAGGAATAGATATTTTTGATCGTGATATTTAACATCTAAAGATTGGTGTCATGATGTTACAGAAGGAAACAGAATTTAATGAGGGTTACCGTTCCAAAAAGAAAGGGGTTTTATTTCCAGTGCGAGCTCCGTCAATTGAATCAGTGGAGAATTGGGTGTAGCTTCTACACAGGCCACACACAGATTCCGATTCAATCGGACATTTCCATCCAATTACCGTTATTGGTATGGATTTGGAGAACGGCGAAAAACGTGAGGTACGTGATTACTGTCCATCAAACCTCTCAAGATTTCGCTCTGATTTAAAGTTAAAGCATCACATGAAACACTGTAAACGTCATGGATACCAGGCTGTGGAGAAGGTAAGCGGAGATAGAGCGATCTCACGTTTTAAAATGTTTCAAAACACGCTCCTGCAGAGCAATAAGATCGCTTTAGACTGCGAAGCGAAACTGAAAGACGTGTACGATCCGTCAAATTCAAATCATGTTAAAATACATGAAGCCATAGGGGTCTCTTACGCTCACGCGCAACGAGATTCCAATAATATCATGCAAGTGCTGGATGTAGTTGAGATGTTGGGTGACGGTGAACACTGCATGCACTCGGCATTGGTCAGTCTAATCAAAACAGCGAACGGTGCAATTTCTCTTTTTTTTATTATTGTTTCGTTTTATCATGATTAGCCAGTGTGGTCTTAGAAATTATTTACGACAAGCTTACGGGGAGCGTACGACCAAGTCTGTTCTTAATTATTTTGATTTGTCCAAAAAACACACTAACTTAATTAGCCAGCAAGAATTTTTGAAAAAAATTTTTTTATAGTATCCATGGAGTTTTATTAGTAATTTTGATGTCATTATCCTGCACTGAGGACGGTCAAGGGGAGGTCTTGACCGAAATATTTGCATTTTAGTTCATATGTTTCACTGGCTTGTATAATCCTCGTTTTTCTCTTTTTTTACTATTGTTTCGTTTTATGGAGAATTTGATGATGGTGTTGGGAATGGGGGGAGGAGGAAGGTGATCGATCATGATCATTTGTGGCGAGAAATTACATCGGGAGGGAGTAACTTTAGAAGAGTAACACACTAGTTATGCAATTGAAACGTTACACAAAAATATTTCGCACCGGTTTTTATACGAAATTCCAATTACGACTTAAAGTTTGTTCTTCCGGCTGGCCCGCATTGCCAAGGGTGAAGTTGTAGATGAAGCATGGATAGATGATTCTTTTTCATATAATATCATACCCAAATCATCGGAGAAGCTACTGCTGCTAGAATTAATGTGGAAAACAGTTGACAAGGGTAACACGTGCCTGAATAAAATCCGTTTTTAGACTCTTTCAGCTTCTTACCCAAATCTTTAAGTCAATTGATTCAGGTATAGAAAAGTGACAGTTTTGATAGCTTCCCCCTCCTCAAACAGCGCTTCCCCGATGATGAAATGTATGATTTATTAATGTGTAAGGTTATATATCCATATGATTATTACAACTCTGGCTCGAGGCTAGATAAGGTGTCACTACCGCCCATTGAAGCTTTTTATAATTCTCTTACTGAGAGTGAGTGCACCACTAGCGACTACGAATTTGCTAAGAGGATTTGGGCAAAGGGCGGATGTAAAAATGGGTGGGATTATTGTAAACTATACTTGGCTAGTGACGTACTCACTCTTCTGGACATCGTGTGCAAAAATACGGATAAAATCTATGGGGAATTTGGGTTGGATTTAGGTTATTATTTTTCGACTCCTCATTTGATGGACTAGATACTTGAAATCAGCAAAGAAGAAATAGGTCTGATCGCCGATGTGGATCAGCATCTGTTTATAGAGATATCAATGAGGGGTGGTTATGTTTTTCACGGGGATCGTATTATGAAAACTGATCTGACCGGACAGCACACCGATTAAACGTCGGACGCGGTTTTTTTGGATATGAATTCTCTTTACCCATCGGCAATGTCTCCTGCCGTGTGGCAATTATAAATGGCTTGACAATCCGTGTGCTTCGAATTTCCCCGACATTGCTAGTGTTGAGGAGAATGGGGCACAGGGATGTTTTTTTGAACTTGACGGTGAAATACCCATGGAAATCATGACTCGGTAAGAGACTTTGTTTTCCCTTGCATAAATAGGCCGTTGGGTAGGGACTCTCTGAGCCCCTACAATTTATCTTTAGTAGAGGATGGGAGTATGCACTGGGTGCCTTTAAAGCAAATACTTATATCCGACCTCAACCCGAAACAGAATATCGTTGTTCATCACGTGCTATTGAAATGGATGGTGTCCAATGGTTTAAAAGTCACAAAGATTCATAGAGCCCTCCAATTCGATCAAAAGCCTTACATGAAAAGGCTATCGGTTCTGCTATCGGTTCTGACAACAAACATGAAGCTGAAAATTGTTTATCGAGCAGAGCAATTGAGACCTTGCAGAATTATGATCAATCTTTTTCGCCAAGGGATCGAGAGATACTTCTTGAGGAAACTTCAACCAGGATGTCGGCAACAGCTGTTAACTCTGCAGGTAGGAGCAACAAAGATTCAGCACCTCTAGATGGATTAGAAGAATCTGAAAGAAGTTTACTTCATATTATTAAAGACTTGAAAGAGTTAAGAGAAAAATTTGACTCTCAAGTTATATATTGTGCAGAATTGCAGTTACATCGAGACTACCAACAGAGGATTGAGATGTTACATGAAAAAAATAGGAGAATTAAGGATTTAACTTCCAAATTTGAAAACCAAGGCTCAGAGTTAATTCAAGAAAACCAAAGAAAAATAGAGGAATTAACTGAAGTATTGACTGAGCCAGTTGGGATTCAAGAAAAGGATGGTGCATCTCTTAAACTGAAGGAAGCCAATAAAAGTGGTTTCAATGAAAAAGTTTCAAATTGGTTAGAAAATGTCGACGGGGAAAATACATGTTTGCAAAGCATTGCTGGTAGAATAGAAAAACGTAAAGTAGTTACAACCAGGAATGGGCTGAAGAAAAGCTCTAATGGCGAGCTTGAAGTACTAGAGCTCTAGCATTGAAGTACTAGAAGAATTAAAGCCCAAAATATTAGCCAAGAATATGGACAGAGGTGCTATAATTGCAATAACTGTAGCAGCAATCGTGCTCATTACTCACTTCATTTTAGAGTATTGTTTCAGTGTCCCAGTTTGGCAACCAAGCGCCGACAAAAATGACCCATTTAAATGGCAGTACCCCAGGAAAGGGACAAGTTCACGACTATGAAGTTTGAAGTTTATTGTTATGAATTTGAAGTTTTATTGTTATGTTATTGAAGGAGCTAGAGACCAATTTTCTCACTGTGATCTCACTGTGATGTTCTCACTGTTTATAATAAATAAAATATTTAATTTTTGAAAAAAAAAAAAAATCAGTATAGTTTTGGCGTCTGTTCAATGCAGTGCGATTCATTCCAATTTGGATATATTTAACCCATACCGTAATTGCAGCGAAAGAGACTGTCAATAAGCGATAAGTTGTTATTCTTATATTTTGTTAAGTAGGGAATTGTTTTAGTGAGTAAAAAAGAAAGGGGTAAAAAGGGAAAGAAGGAAAGGGAAAAAGAGGAAGAAAAAAAGGGGAAGGAAAGAAAGGAAGAGAAGGGAAAAAAGGTTTTTTTTTTTTTTTTTTTTTTTTTTTTTAAGGGATATTTAATATGGGGAAGGCAACAGTGTGTTTCAGTTTTAGAGCAGTACCAGAAAATATAGCCCACGAGATTTTAGAACTGGATATGCATCGATGGCTAAAATCTCTAAACCTGAATGCTGGAAATATGCCAGCGATAGATTCTGATGATTTTAGAAAGCTTGGCATAGTCCGTGTCACGCTGGCGTCCCCCATTATTGCAGATACAATGTGCGAACAATGGAAAGAATAAGACCTAAAATTTAATTTCAATAACGAAAGATATCCTGTTACGTGCGACAGAGTAGGGAAAAGACCAGTTGTGGTTACTCTCAGGCGCGTACCGGGCGAGGCAACAGAGCAGGATATCGCAGTGGTCCTTGCAGGCTATGGAGGAGTTTTAAATATCCGAAGGAAAAAATACGAAGGAATAGGACTAATTGAAGTTTTCACTGGCTGAGCCACAGCTTTGATGAATATAACAAAAGATATTCCTCCATCAATCATGTGGAAAAATGAGAAAATATTCGTTCGTTACGAAACGCAACCCAAATTGTGCTTTATCTGCCATGAGGCTAGCCACGAAGCTGAGCACTCCCCAAAAAAAAGAAAAACTCGAACTGGATCAGTGGTTTGGAACCAAGAGAACAGTAGATCATTAACAGATCACCCCGATTTCCCCCCACTACCACCGAACCCCACGAATCACCAAAAGCACCAAAACTTTCTAGGAATCACTCTAATAGTTTCAAAAACGCCTGATTTTCGAACTCCAGAGATCCAACAGCTTACCCTGTCACAGACAGTAGATATGGTCCTACAATCTGTAGGAAACTTAACCAACGAACAGACCACAAACCAAACAGAAAAAAACCCGGAAAGTACAGAAAACAGGATAGCGGAGCCTAAAGTGGAAGTAACTAAAGAGAAACCAAACAGAGAAATCCAAAGACCGATAGCAAAAAGAAAAGGCACAGAAAAGACTGAATGCGGGGCATCAGTCTTTCCTGCCCCAAAAAAGAAAAAGGAAACTGCCAAAAGACGACTAAGCAATTTTTCACTAATAGAAGAAGGTGAGAGGTATGAAAAGAAAAGAGGGGCAAATATACCTACAAAGAAATGAACTTGAAGATGGGAACATTGAACTTAAATGGTTTAAAGCAATTGAAGTGGCAAGAAATGTTTCTAGATTACCTAAAGAGATCAAGCTGGGACGTCCTAGCCCTAAAAGAACTAGACACTCCGAAAATAAAAAACTTGCAAAAGTTACGATACATGCTTTTCACCGCATGCACAACACATGACACTGGCTTCATTCTAAAAGAGGAATTAGAAGTGAATCCAGAGGATTTTACATACGAGGAAGATGGTAAAATATGTTCTATGAAACTTAGTGGAATGACCCTTGTAAATGTACGCATGCCATCAGGCGCCAATAATGCAAAGGAGAGAGTTTTTTGTAACTGAAACAATACTACCAGAGTGCACAACACTAAATGGAAAAATAGTCTTACTGGGAGATTTTAACTGCGTATTAAGAGAAGACGACATTTCGGTAAAAAATAAGAAAATTGCATGTAGACGTATAAATGAAACGATTAAAATATTTATTCAGACTTACAGTTTACTAGATGTGTGGATAGAAAAAAATAATAGCATATCTTTTACAAGAGTGGGAACTCGCAGCGCAAGCCGTATTGACAGAATTTATGTAACATCCGGAATGGAAAAATTAATTAGTCAAGTGATACACAAAAATGTAACTTTTTCTGATCGCTATGCTGTACGAATGATTGTTGGAAAACAAACAAAAGATCAAATAATAAAGCCTGTTTTTTGGAAGCTGCACCCAGACTCGCTTAAAGATAGGTGGGTAAGGAATCAAATCAAAGGAAAAATCCTGGATTTTATGGAAAGAAAAAAAATCAAAAAGTCAACTAGAGAAGTGGTTGAAGATGAAAAGGGAGATAGCAAATTTCATACAAAAATTAGAAAGAAAAATAAAATCAGAAAAAACGACACATGAGCGTCACTTGAAAAGAGTTCTCACACAACTTAAAGCGGAAATAGATGAGAATGAAAACAGCACTATTATCGAGTATCAGAAAATTAAAAATGAACTAAAAAACTGGAAAATGAGCGTTTTGAACATTGGAAAAAAACCAATCGACTAAGCGAAATATATGAAGGGGAGCAAATTAGTCTAGCAATGATCCAGAAAGCAAGAATAAAAAGAGAAGAAAAAATATAATGAAACGGTTGAAACAAGATGATGGAAAAATAATCGAAGAAGAGACACAAATCCGTGTGCAAGTCCGGGACTACTACCGAAAGATACATAAGAGAAAAGAGAATCTGGACATTGGAGGGGTTTTTTTACAAGGTTTTTGCGTCACTAATGAAGTAGCCGACCATGAAAATGTACTTTTATGTGAGAATATCACGGAACAAGAACTAAAACAAGCTCTAAAAGGAACAAAGAGCGGGAAAGCCCCAGGAAAGGATGGCCTCGGATATCAGTTTTACAAACTATTTTATAGTGAAATATCTTAAACGCTTTTAGGGGCGATGAATGAAATGATAAAAAAAGGAGCAGACAAAACCCAAACACTAGCAGTGATTACTTTGGTCCCAAAAAAGGAGACCCAGAGAAACTGGAAAATTGGAGACCAATTTCGCTACTGCCCTGCGATACTCGATTAGTTTCAAAAATATTGACTAATCGTCTAAAGGAGATTATTGTGAAGATATTAGGAGAGACTCAATACGGTGGGATAAAAGTCCGGAAAATACAGCATATACTTAGAATGCTGAGAGATCTATTCCTGTAAAAATAAGAAGAGCTTTTAAAACTTGAGCTTTCGTGGGTATTAATCTGCATAGATTTAATTAAAGAATATGACTCGGTAGAGACAGAAATATTATGGATTTTGATGAAAGAGAAATTTTCTTTTTGTAAAGAGTTTATAATTTTTTTTAAGAACTTTTATATAAATGCTACAGGCCAGATTGTTTTCAATGGAAAAAAAGACGATACCATTCCTCTTTGAAACTAGTTTAAGACAAGGAGACCCAAGCTCGTGGTATCTTTTTGAGATTTACCTTGATCCTTTAATAAAATATATTGAAGCATGTATTACAGGTATACCTATTCGCGAGGCAAAGGTACTCAAGTCAGCGGATTATGTAGACGACATAACTTTTTTAGCGAATGAATCTCAAGATGTACTGGAAGTAACTAGAGCCCTGAGATGGTATGAACAACATTATAGGTTAATGATCCATAAGAAAAAGAGCAACATGCTACCTCTAAGTGATAATGAAAAATGGAAAAAGCTTGGAAAATGTTTCTTGGTTACCAGTCGTGACGTCGACGAAAATACTTGGAGTTAATATTAGCACAGAAGGAAACATGTGGCAGAAGGCATGGTGTAAAAAAGTAGCAGAAATTCAGTATGTGTTATATGGCAATGAAAAAAATCGTTCTTTAACAGTATTCCAAAGAGCAACATACATAAATATGTATTGCATCCCCCGATCTCCTTTCTCTTGCACCAATAACCCCCCTCACGGATTCCCTGGTGACAGAACGCGAGAAACAGATATGGAAGTGTGTCCGGCATGTTAAGATTGAACAACGAAACAGGGGAATGCTTTATCAACCTAAAGATAAAGGTGGAAATGGAATTTTGGATTTTCGGTCAGCCTGCAAGAACCTCCTAATAAGAAATACCATTGACTCCCTAAATGGAGGAAATCATTATATTTTAACAAGAGAGTGGCTAATAAAAGCACTGAATGAAGATTTTCCAGAACCAAAGATCCTAATGTATGCACGAAACATTTTTAAAGTTATACAACAGGAAAAAGAAACTGGCCTGTTAAAAGTAGAGGAAAAAATGAAAAAACTTGAAATTGGAAATTTGCTGGAATTGACAGGAAATGAACCAATTTATCATTTAAAGGAAAAAGAACCTTTTATAAATTTTGAAACAGCATTTAGTAACCTCCACGCCTTCCCCATGGAAACAAATGTTAGAGAAGTTATGTTTATGATAATACATAGGATTATTCCGTATAGATAGAATTGCGCGTTTATTAGCAGTGAAAATCCAAGGTTTTACCTCTGTTCAGAGCTGGTACTAGATGGACAATCTGATGAGTTTTTGGAGAGCGAGAAGAATTAAAATATTTTAATTTTGTTTTTGAGATAGCAAGAAAATTAGGTGTGAGTATAGAAAGTGAGGAGGATAAAAAAAGAATTATAAAGTTAGATATAAGGGGAAAAATGGAGGATAAAAAGAAAAAGATGGTGTGTTTTATAGTAGGAAATTTATGCCGGTATGTATGGAGTAGAAGAAAAAGGAAGGAAAAAATAAATATCTATATTTTTAATAAGTTTTTGTATAAAGAAGTAGATTTTTTTAGAATAATTAATATATTTGACAAATATTTTTAAATGAACATTTATTAAATTATGTTTTTTTTTTTTTTTTTTTTTTTTTTTTTTTTGGTATTTGTGCAGTTGTAAATGGGTTTTATAAAATGTGGAAATAAAGTAAAAAATTAAAAATTGAAAACTGTGTCTAAGTGTTGAGGGTATGTTTGTGTAAGATGATGTTCAGACAAAGTTTTTTATTTGGGCGTTTTTGAGGTAAGAGAGAGTAATTTGGGAGGATGGGATTATAAGGTAAACAGAGGGATTTTGGAGGCAAATTAAAGTATTTTCTTGGAGTTTGATAGTTGGTGCCACAGTGGAAGGTGTTCCCTATACTGGAAGGGCACCCTGCAAAGCGGCTAGGCAGATGTTGTATTAATGTTGGTTAATTGGTTGTAGAATGCCCCCAAATTAAATCTTCAAATTATTAACTGCTAAAATTTATATTTTAATTTTTATGCTAATTTAATGTTAAAAAATTTGTAGGTTTTTTTTTTTTTTTTTTTTATTTTTTTTTTTTTAGTGTAGGTGGTACATAAATGTTGTTGTCAGTTTCGGAAATAATGAAGTTAGTACCACTGAGAGGAAAGGAGGTGGGTTAAAAAAAAAAAAAAAAAAAAAAAAAAAAAAAAAAAAAAACTAGTTTCTGATTTTATTTCAAATCAGGCCAGGAATCCCTTTCCTTCCCTTGTAAAACTGTTCTTTGAAATTTATATTTCCGCTATTAAAATTTACTCCCACTAATATGCAAGAAAAACCAACACACATAAAAATATTAATTAAAAAAAAATTGAGACTTCGGCCAATAGAAACAAAAGACGAAAAATTTAATGCAAAGTGGATATTTAGCCTGTATACAAATAATGTGTCTTCGACACAAGAGACACACTAGAAGAACAAGATAAAAATCAAACTAAAACTAAAAACAAATAAAACCACCACTAAAAAAAGATACAATTGGCGAAAACTAATCGACGTACGGAAAATATACTTTTATAATTACTTCAGTGCGAGCACCAGAACAACTGAGGTAAAATAAAAAAAACTGGAAATTACGTTAATTATTCTGTTGTGAAATAATCCTCTTGTTGGCTACTACTGAAACAAATTGTTATGGTCTAGTAGGTGATCTATCTAGTAGTCATCTATCTGCTGAGCTTCAAGAGTGGTATGTAAATCTTTCATAAATGATCCTGTGGAGACTGTCAACTTCTGACTTAAAAAAAAAAAAAAAAAAAAAAAAAAAAAAAAAATGGCGAGCTTGTTAAAAAGTTAGGTAAATTTAAACCTGTAAAAAAAAAAAAAAAAAAAAAAATATTTGAATTTTAGTTCAAATGTTTAACTGGCTTGTATAATCCTCGTTTTTCTCTTCTTTTTTTTATGTTATTATCCTGCACTGAGGACGGTCAAGCGGAGGTCTTGACCGAAATATTTGCATTTTAGTTCATATGTTTCACTGGCTTGTATAATCCTCGTTTTTCTCTTCTTTTATTATTGTTTCGTTGTATCATGATTAGCCAGTGTGGTCTTAGAAATTATTTACAGAGTTGTTCGTGATTCTAGCTCGCTAATAACTCTCAATAAACAGATATACCCCGGCACCCCTAAATTTCTGCTCTCAGCATACAATCAGGCAACTAATAAACCCTAAGGCTATATCCTATTGGATCTTAATCAAAATACAGCCGAAGAATTTCGTGTGGTCACGTATATGTTTGACAATGAAAATACAGTATATTTCCCCGTGAGCACTAAAATGACCAATTAATCGCTATCGTGACACAGAAGAAACAACATGAAAAGAGACATCTGTTTTTAGTTCTAAGCAATTCAAAACCCTCAATTAGAAAAGCCGTACTCAAACATGATATTGACAATGATTTAATTAATCTAATATCTGAACTTTATTTAAATTTGACCGCGGGTAATGTTCAACTGCCGAAGTATTTAAGCAACAGGCAAAGCAACATCGTTCCATTTCACGTAAATTGGCCTCTAAAAAGAAAGGAAAGAATTTTAAAAAGAAACGACTTCTTCAGGTGGGCGGTAGCTTTTTCATACTTTTACTGCCAATAATTGCAGGACTTGTAAACAGTTTTCTCTAGAGAGAGAGAATGGTAAAACCCTATAAATTGACTCCAATAGAACTCGCTCTCTCACCCGTGGAACATTTTGAGAGCAATCTGAGTAAATTCCTTGACAACGAGAATATTGAGGATGATAAAAAACTGCTTTTACTTCAAGATGCACTTCGCCGAGTGGACAAACATAAGCCCTATCGTGCAAAGACCACTGGTATTGATCACAAAAAAGAGTCATCTCAGGATTCTGCTGGAACACAATTAAAGAAGGAGGAATTGGATTCAATTGTATTGAAAATTGGAAATCTAATGCCCCAATCTTATCTTTAAAAAAGTACACGACTCCTAACCTATCTCTTGGAAAGTGGTCAAGATAATATTCAAGTTGAGAGTAATGGGAAAGGAATTATAATTCCGGGCAAGAACTATAATCTACTTAATTTGATATTTGATATGGTTAAAAATCGTAAAGGACTATTATCATTTGACGCTCATCTATACAACTTTCTAAATGAATTAAACTTTCCCAAAAGTCTTATTAGCAATAGACAAATTCTAAAAAATTAAATGAACATGCATCATCATCGACAACCCCATTAAAACACGAAGAAGAAGAAGAAGATTTTAAATCAATCTTGGAAAATACTAAAAAACTAGTGGAAACTTGACAATGGTGGCGAGAAAATGCGAAAACGTATCATGTCACCATCACCAACCACAACTAATATACAAAAGGGTAGCGGACGTTACACAACGTGTTTACGTTCAAAATGGTTGAAGTTCTGAAAGGTGTTTATGAAAATATTGGTGAGGCAGGGAATTTAAGTTCACCCATCACTCTTTCCAAAGTCACTGGTGTTCCCACTAAAAGTGTACAAGACTATCTCCAAAATGAATCAAGTTACACTCTGCATAGAAATCATAGACTTCGTGCTAATCAATATCGAAAAACTAAAGCCTTTTTCCCATTGCATATAATGCAAGCAGATCTCTGACTCTAGATGAGATTCAACGACGTCACAATACACCTTACAATTACATTTTACTTGCAATCAGTGTTTATAGTCGTTATGCATATGCAATTCCATTGCAATCAAAGAGAGGTGTTGAAGTTGCTCAGGCCATTGAAAGTATTCTCGAACAGGATTCATATAAAAAATTCAAACGGACCGCGGTAGTGAATTTGTTAACCCCCATATTGCAAAAGTACTAGTAAAATATAGTACACTGCTCTATCATAGTCAGTGTCCTATAAAGGCTGCATTGGTCAAGTAATTGATAAGAACTATTCGACTTTTAATTTCAAGATATTGTACATTGAAAAATACACCGACTTTTATTCGGGATTTAGATAATATCATGTTGATCTATAATAAACGACCTCATCGATCATAGTCCAATTCAAACCCAACGGAAGTTCATCATTCTGATCATGATACAATTGACACGTTTCTTAAACAATATTCCAATTAAACGATTGTCAAGAAGAAAAATAAATTCAATGTTGGTGATACTTTTCGAATTAATAGAACAACTAATGTTTTTGAAAAGGGGAATTACTTGTTGTCAACAGAACTTTTTAAAGTGGCAAAAATCCTAGAAACTAAACCCATAACTTATCGTTTGCGCGATACCAAAGATGAAGAGATTCTCGGTGGCTTTTATGACTATGAACTACAAAAAGTTAAAAGTAATAGTCAAATCTATCAAATTGAAAAGATATTAAAGAGTCGTACTCGCAGGGGTAAGAAACAGTTACTTGTTCGGTGGCTAGGATACAACTCTGATTTTGATTCTTGGATCGGTGTTGCAGATATTGATGATGCCCAATGATTTCTATGTAACTTTTATGTCCAATGTTTCCGATCCTCTCTACAACGACTTGAATACGACAAATGATTTTTGGACGAAACTCTCCCCCGCCATCAAATTTGACGATGCGTATGAAGTGGCTCTTGTCGACTGTATTCTCAAAAATACCTATGACATCCTGAGAAAGGATCGTGGGTATGATATAAAAGTTATACCATTCGATTGGACACTTTGTCGACTATGAATGGGTTGAAGCACTTAAATCTAGCGAATATCCACATGCCAAATTGAAATATATTGAATACGATAATATTATTACTATTATTATTATTATTTATTTTTAACCCACACTATACAGAGGTACAATACGTGGAGTATCACGAGGAAAAACACAAAAAATGCGACACAAGACAATATATAAATCAAAAATTACCAAATTACAGTGTAACACATGATAATTTAAAAGAAACGAGAGCAAAAAAAAAAATAACGTGAAAGGAGGGGGAAGAGATAAAAAAAAAACTGACAACTTGCAGAATCTAATAAGCAGGCATTAATATTATCATTATTGGATTTTTACTCACTCTTTACAAATCTAAATTGTAGAATGACCAAACAGAGAAAAACAACTAAACAAATAAAAGAAAATAACTTACGACTGAAAAAACCTGATAAGGTGATGGTGCGGAGAAAAACGGATACAAGCAGTATTTGAATGTTTTCTTAGTGCTTCCAGTTTTTCAGTAATATTAGGAACAAGAAATTTATTAATAATTACCCGGTTTTTGGTCTAAGGTGGAAGAAACAACAAAAATTTACAAAATCTAAAATAATTAATCCGGATTCTTTTTAACTCAGTTTTCTTCAGAAGGAGAAAAATTCCAGAAGTAAAAAGAATTGAATGGTCACAAAAAGTTGAGTAGAGCTTGGCTAACGCGAGTTTATTATATTTACCTCTATTGGCAGCAATCTTAGCATATCCTTATTGAATTTGCATAGTAATATCTGAGACAGTGCGCTGGCGCAAGCTTGGAAGACTATTAGTAATAGAAATACAGAGCCATCGAAGACAATCTACGAGAGGGATAATAAAGCCACTACAGCGAAGGGAAGTACTAGAAATATTATTAAAAGAAAGAAATTTACATTTATCCACATTAAGAGAAAGGCCTATGTCTGAAAAAGAAGTAGCAACACGAGAAACCATGTTAGATAAACCATTTTTAGTACGGCTTATAAGAAGCAGATCATAAGCGTAAGCCAGATAGGAAACATCAGAATAACCGGAGAGATAGGTAGCCGAAATCTTTGCCAGAACTCCTGAAATACACAAATTAAAAAGGATCGGAGATAAAACTCCACCTTGCCTTAAACCTCTTTTCAATTTGATATTAGATGCAGGCACAGATTTCAGCCGAAGAAAAGAATTAGAGTACCAGTACCGAAGAAGCAAAATAACCGATAGATTGACACCGTAACCACGAAGTAACCACTTGGCTTTA